>NC_092354.1:63742378-64052800 GCF_963676685.1 Mytilus edulis | reverse complement strand
TTTCCACTGAAAGAATGCTATTTTTTTCTCTGATATTGCTTGAGAAATATTTTCAGTCATAATTTGTAATTTCTTCTTCCGTATCTTTTTTTTTAGGGAGCAACAGCCAAAGTAGCTTTAGTCAGAGTATGGTTGAGAGTCTGAAAAGCTTGATCCAGTTCATTAGGGTTCATTGGATCGACTTTTAATAGAGCTATGCCTTCTTCAACTAGAATTTTATATCTATCTCTATCTATATTGTTCCATTTGACCTTATGGTGGGTAGTCACCTGTATTTGACTTACGGAATTAATGCAGGGAAATTCATATTTGAGTTGTAGTAGAATTGGAAGATGATCCGAGACGTTTGAAATAATGTCAGGTTTTTCAATATTTATTATGAAGTCTTTAAATTTCTCTTGGTAAAGTATATAATCAATTGCAGAAGATGATATGCCACTGGTATGTGTATAGGTAATTCCAACTTCTGTAGTAGACAAGTTATGGTCTGACATGAAATCAAGTATATAATTTTTTCTATTAGAGTTATTTTCTTTAAAAATATTTTCATTAAAATCTCCACCAATAATTATCTGGTGAGTGGTTTTATAAACCTCCATGATCTCATGTAATTGGTCAATACATTCATAAAGTTCATTTAGATGGTTATCGGACGATTTGCAAGGAAGATAAATAGAAATAAATAAAAGTTTCTGATTTCCAGACAACTCAATACACTGTATTCTCTCATTTCCAATTGGTAAAGTTGTAACAAGTTTGTCAAGATTCTTTTTCCACAATATAGCTACACCTCCATAGCCACGAGGCATATGAAGAGGTTGAATAGGATCATTAGAATCAACTGCTTTACCCGTTCCAGTAAAATCACTATGTAGTTCCTGTAATAGATTTAGTTGGCAGTCATATAGCCAGTGTTCTTGGAGAAGAAATATATCAATTTTGCTTTCTAACTCTTTAAATAGTGGACCACATGTCAATATGTTTTTGCAGTTAAAATCTAAAATCCTCAGAGTAGAGTTGCTACGTACATCTTTATCTTTATTTACACAATGTACATTTATACAGTCATTTTTAAAATCTAAAACATCGTATTCAATAATTCCATCACTGCTTGTATTCATTTGTTCAGTAAGTAACGTGTCGAAGTTTATGACAACATTTTGTGCCTTTCGAATTGGAACAGTTCCTTGTATAAAAAATCCTGCTCAGATTTGTCTTGTGAATAATATAGGGGTTGACCTATTCTTGAACCGTGAAGCATTGGAGAAGTTTTATCTTTCACTTCTGGAGTGTTCCTTTTAGAGGAAGACGAAGAATTATGAAATCTTGCAGTAGATGTTTTTTCTCTACAATTTGCCTCTGTATTACTAGCAGAATTTGCAGAAAGTTGAGTCGGAGTAAGTGAGATTAAATTAGAAAAACAAACATGATTTTCTGCAGAATGCCGATTATGAGAATGATGAAAGGTTTCTGGGGGGACGTTGTGGTAAGTCCCACCATTGCCCCACCAGTTACCTTGGGTATAATAATCTGGAGTACTTGTTTCCGGGTAGTAACTCTTGTGGATATTGTCCTGATAATTATTCCAGTTGTGAGAGTGTGGATAGCACGAATCATGACTATCAGTAGGGACGTTGTGGTAAGTCCCACCATTGCCCCACTGATAATGTGATGTACTATTATAATTAGTGGCTGGAATGTTGTAATCTCTGGAATAGTGATTGTTGTATGGGTAGCTCGGAAAATGTGGATTTGCATAGACAATGTTGTGTTGGACGGAACTAGTTGGAGCACTATTGCGATAATTTGCATATTCAACGTTGTGTTGGACGGAGCTAGTTGGAGCACTATTGCCATGTGTAGATTACTCTTGTAGAGGACTATCTGTATCCAAGGATTGGAGAAGACTAAGTTCCCGATCAACTTTTTTAGGACGTACTCGGTTACTCTTTCATGTATACCTCTGATGAGATCTTCAGCTGGCTGTTTTTGTTTATGGTTGTCAGTTGTCTTACTATCCATGTGGGCTTGATTCTTCACAGAGTTATCTAAACATTGATTTAGGGTTTTAAGAGATTGTTCTAGTTCTAGGTTTCTACTTTCTGCTTTGAATAGTCTATCTAAGATACTTGACTTGTCATTTGATTTGTCATTTAATATAGCTTCTTTAATCTTTAATTGTTCTTCTTTTTTCTTAAACTTTTGCTCTAGAAGTTTAAAGTCTTTGGCCGAAATTTCTTTACCCTGATCTTTTTTACTTGTTTCTTTTGAATTTGTAACATGATGATTGTGAGGCATAGGAATATCCGGAATGGAAAGATTGGCAGTTTTAGGTACTGCAGACGTGTTGGTACATGCTAATTCAATGTTGTTGTGATTACTCTTAGCTACATTGCTATTAGATTCAATAGATTTGCATGTGGTTTGAACAACAGTTTCTAGATCTGAAAAGGATGTTGATAAGTCTTTAGTATTGAGATTGGGTAACTGTGTGTTGAGACAATCCGAATGGTTTGAAGATTTTGTAGATAATGGATGTCCATCTTGAGATTGATCAGTAATGTCCTGTACCAAGATAGAATTTGTAGAGGTATGGAGTTTGTAAACTGTTTCTAATGTATTTGAACTGGACCTCTGATCTAACAAGCCAACACAAGTGTAACAGGAATTTGTATTGGTATCAAGACAGCTGTTATGACATACTAAATTGCACTCTGGACAGATATTTTCTGTATCATTTAGGGCTTCATCACATACAGAGCATTGTATAAGGTTCTCCTCTATAAGTATGGCTCTTGCACTAGTAATATGTCTTACTTCTGACTGGATGCTATTTCCATATGTTTGTAGATGTGTTTCAGGACTAGTAGTACAAGTTATATGGGATTGGTGGTACTTTAACACAGAAGGGACGTTGTGGTAAGTCCCACCATTGCCCTTCTGTGTGTCAAGTATATTTACCTTTGTACTGTCACAACCTTTACATTGATATGTTTTATCATTCTTTTCGATGGAGGAAATATCTTCTACAGACAACTTGTCACATTTATAATGAACCCAGTGATTGTTATGACACAATACTGCCCTAGATTTGCAGTTCCTATTGCACTTAATACAACGTTCCTCATTTGAACTTTTTGTAGATTTGTTCTCAGGTAAGCCAGGATTCGGTGTTGCTGATTTTTTAAGACAATCTAGTGCCTCAATTAGTTTTGATGCTAGGTTTTTATTCAGGAGGTCAGGTTTATATTTGCACCATTGATTTGCGTATTAGACATGATCTTGTGTATGTGTTCAATATCTCTATAGAACAATTTGTCCACATTTTTCCCATTGATTAGTAAGTTGCATTTTGTTAGGTATGCATTGATTGTGTAACTATCAGTTGGATTGTCAAAAATATGGTAGGTATATTGAACATTATTTCCTCCTTTGTCTGTTGCTATGGTTTTGCGGTAATCATGAAACTTGAAAGAAGGATCGTTAAAATATTGCTCCAGAGCATATATGAACAGTTCAAAAGATATGGTGTCCATTTTGATAGTAACGCCACCGCCAGTATAGACATACTCTATTACAGATCTTTTAGTACTTTCAAGCTTTTTCTTCAGTGATTTTTCTATATTGAGAGTGTAGTTATTGTTGTAACTATTTTGAGCAAGTGCATGTACACTAACCAAGTTGGTTTTCTGTATGTTATCAACTTTATACGGTTGGATATTCATCATGAAAATTCTAAATACTTATGATGTAAATGGTAAGAAAGTTGCAATATTCAATATAAATATTATATGTCCATCAAAATATTTATTGCGATTACTGTAAGGACGTTGTGGTAAGCCCCACCATCGCCTTATACAGTTTTATAATAAAAGTGGAATATAAATTTGTTGTATATTAAAATTTAAAAGAACTAAATTATCTATAATAATAATATTTTTTTATTTTCTTTTACCAACAGTCCAATTTAATTCTGTGAGCTAATTTACGAAGCCATACTCTAGCTAACGCACTTTTTGGATGAATGCCATCAAGGTATAAGTTAAAATTGTACAAGTCTCTACCATGCCTGTGTGTGTTTTTCGAGTTACAGGAAATTGGATGATATATGTCGGCTGAGAAGCTTGGAGATCTTGACGAGTGATCGTTGTTTAAGGCTCTTATCTGGTCATTTACAACTAGAATTTGCTTTATTAATGTATTGTCGTCTGCTTTAAATCTGTTGGGATCAGGGTGATCATGAAGACGGTTCCAAATGTATATAGAAAATATAGGGATTTCTAGAAATGTGATTTTACATCCAGGATATTCAGCTAGAAGGGTTGCAAATTCTTTTAAATTGTTTATAAGTTGTGATGCTGCTTCCTCAGGGTTATGTTTTAATGTGACAATCTTATCACAACGACTATAATCTGTGAAGTCGCATGTACCTAGCCACACGTACAGGGAAATATTATCGAGATGTCCAATTTTAGACGCTAAGTTGTCTTTTAGCCAAATAAGACCGCTTGTTGAAGTTTGACCTGACTTAAACCACCATTTGATATCTATCTCGGGAGACAGTTTACATTCACTTTGTAAATATCTTGCTTTGCTGTCGGACAACACAACTGGTACAAGTCTAGACGGACCAATAGGCGGATTGAAAGTTTTTTTGAGATATTTTTCTAGCTTATGTTCAGTCATTTGTGTTTCAATTCAGTACAATATTTGCCAGGTACTAATGTTCTTCCGTATACCCTAGTAGACAGTTGCTTTTCCTTATAATTTTAAAATCTTAATAAATAATGACAGCTGGAAGCACTAGTGAAGAAGCAGAGTCATGTATTAACTTTATTAATGCAAAAAGTTTAGGTCTATTTGTTTTAGTAAATATATATTTATTTTTATTTATTAATGGATAAGATGTATATAAGAATAATAACTGCTAGTATATAAGTCTTTAGTAGATAATAGATATGATAAAAAGGTTATACAAGGGTGTTAAATGTTTAGTGAGAAGATCACACTAGGTCAGACAATAATTTAATTTATCTGAACTTAAGACTATATTTAAATTATATATAATTATGTATGTACTCCTGAAGTGAAATTTAATTGGCAAATAAGATGATAAATATGAAGGAAAACTATACAAGGGTGTTAAGTGTTTAGTCAAAAAATCCCACTTGAACAGACAATAAACTAATTTCTCTGAACTTGAGACTGTATTTAAAATATATGAATTTGTATGTACTCCTGAAATAAAATTAATTCAATTGGCAAATAACATAATAACTATGGGGATATAAAAATAATAAAAAAAAAAAAAATCAAACGCACGTGGCCAGTGAAAAAAAAATGTAAAATCGGTCAAGTGCACTTAAAATAATACAATTTTAAAGGAAATATACGTAGGATAATATGTAATATAAGCAAATGGAATGAACTTATTACTTATTAAGTAATTTTAAGGGCACACATGGCTGCAGTATTAACTTTTGTAAAAGCCCGCCATTTTGAATGATTGGCGCGTCAGGTAAAATTTGTTTTTGTTGTTGGAAAAATTGGAAATGTGATCAATTAATTGCAATTTTCTTTTTAAGTAAGTGATAAATATGTATTGTATGCGTATTCCTGCACTTTCAGCCCAATAAGATGTTCAGGTACTCTGTAAAAGGTAAAAATTGTCGCACGATATAAAAACACATCCACCACCTTCAATGCACAAGTTCCATCTGTGAATTTTTGTCCGTGACTTTTTGTCTGTGACTTTTTGTCCGTGACTTTTTGTCTGTGACTTTTTGTCCTGTGACTTTCTGTCCTACATTCGACATGGACATATATATTTTTGAAGATTTGTACGATGAAAATCGTAAAATTGTTAGATGCATGTCTTTTCAATAATTGTCTTACCTTAATGCAGCATATATTTAAACACTATTTCCCTCTGTGAAAGTGGATACATGCTATTTGTTTTGATAAAATTTCGAAGTTACATATAACAAAATGGCGACCAAATAATTTCAAACGTAGAGGATGTTCGACACTTAGTTTACACATGCACATAATTCAATAAAATTTAACTGTTTGTATTGCAATTAAATATGACACGTTATTGTAACTCGTATGATAATTAAGGATAAAGCAAGATTGTGGAGATATTAATTAAGTCATCAACGTGATCAAACAAAACAAACATGGCAACGTGACCTAATCACGATGTAAATATTGACAAGACTTAATATATATATTAGTATTATACGATTGTTTATGAAATCATTTTATGACAATATTTTATATCAACGAAAGGAAACCACGGATGGGTTGAAACAAAGATGCAATATCTATATATATATATATATTTTGAAATTATTACTTGGGTAACCAGTACATTTTACATAACCATAATTAAACCAGTCACATACAGAGTTATCGAACCTAATTATGACTGGAATAGTTGCATATGGTAACTCTAGAAGAAAAAAAAAACTTAGAACGCATACATTTACAAGTAATTTAGTGTTAATTTATGAAATGCATGAAGGTTGTGAAACACTTGTGAAGATATATATCATGAGGTCACACATAAACAATTTGACTGTAGTATACATGTAACGTACAGTTGGTAATGACTGGTGTCTAATGTATTAACTTATTTATATAGGTTATAGAAAGACAAATCAACTGTCATATACATATTACGCTATTTGCGTTTCAATCTTTGAAAGATATATTAATCATTTTCATTTTACATAATCTTTTCAAATTTAAAAATATTACGATATATAAATATATATAGTTTATTAATTTTGTTTCATTTGCTCTTTTCGGAATATAAATTAAAAACAGTGTTACTATCCAAAAAAAATTATTTAGACTGTTCATTTACTCCTGTGACCTGTCCTGTATATTTTTCTTCGCTCCCTTTATTGGGGAAAAAGGGTTGTTTGGTAGTCCCTAGATACCCATCTAAAGGGGAAGGTTGATAATTCTTGATTTTGAAAATCAATCACTCGAGAAGAATATAGATCTGCTACAAAATCTTGTGAATAGCGTTTGCATGGGTTTTTTTTTACTAAATGTTTGTTCTAAATGCCGAATCAGAAATGCATCAATTCTCAACAATCAAATGTTTGCAAACTGCTCTATACATATTGGTATAGAAATTAATAATGTTTATGTCTGTCACAGGAGTGGTACGACCAGAAACTCAAATGGTCATCACAGGACTTTGAAGGGATGAAAAGCATCCGGTTGCCATGTGACAGGCTATGGCTCCCGGATGTTGTTTTGTATAACAGGTAAAATAATGTAATTTTGAAACTTTAACTTAAAATATTTATGATACAGTAAGCAATCGACACAAACAACCAAAAGAAATTATTTTCATTTTACATGTATCATGGAAGTAGAATGGGTGTATTTAGAATTATTTGAATGGCACTTCGCCTAAAGTTTATTGTTTATACTGCGAAATCTTTGTACAACTTCTATTAATAACCTATTTGAAGACTTTTATCCTTTGTTAGTCTTGTATTATTTTAATTTTAGTTTCTTGTGTACAATTTGGAAATTAGTATGTCGTTCATTATCACTGCACTAGTATATATTTGTTTAGGGGCCAGCTGAAGGACGCCTCCGGGTGCGTGAATTTCTTGCTACATTGAAGACCTCTTGGTGACCTTCTGCTGTTGTTTTTTTCTATGGTCGGGTTGTTGTCTCTTTGGCACATTCCCCATTTACCTTCTCAATTTTATTTTAGTATATTTTGCCTAATTATGCACTTAAACTACATGTATACGTAAATCTAATGACTTTAGCATTATATTTGTACGACTATCTTGGACAACCTACTGCAAGATGAAGGTTACTCTTCCAAAGACACTAACGAACCATACAAATTGAACTAGGATATTTGATAAACGCTATTATTTCAGTTTTCGTATTGCCAGCTTCCTGATTTTAAGTATGGCGCATCTCAGTTGATAGGCTTTGCCGATATGATAGTATAGAGCATATATGCATATGTTTTTGCCTTTGCCAAACATTATCCGTGTTAACCCAAAAGAACTGATGTCATCTTGTGTACTAATTTAAGGAATTGTAAAAAATCTATTATGCCGAAACTTTATCTACTTATAAATTACAATATTTCAGTGTTGACGATTATACATCCGGATACATGCCTAGCCTAGCAATGGTTTTCGATTCCAGTCGAGTTTTCTGGGGACCAGTTGTGAGGTTTCGAAGTTCGTGTAAAATAGATATAACATATTTTCCATTCGATGATCAAATGTGTAAATTAAAACTAGGATCTTGGGCGTATCACGGTCTACAGGTACAGTTACTTTATGTTATTCATACCCTTTTCAAGTTGTATCAAAATCATTTAATAATAAAATTATATATGTCGTCTAAAACCCCGATAATGGTACATACTTTTAAAACGCCTTTTTCTAGATGGGCACATATGCGCATTTCATTTCAGGTAGGGGGTAATCATAGCCCTCAAAAAATTTCCTCAACTCCTCTGTTCATATCGTACGTAAACTTGGATATGTATGATTGCTCGTTTCGAAGCTGAAGAATTTTCACATATGTGGTTGAATTTTCAGGCTACGATGTGAGATTCAATTTTCCGTAAATAAGCACACCGATGCGGCTTTCCGAGTTAAAAAAAATCCCTTTTTTTCACACAATCAGGTCTTTGAAATTTAGTTTTCTGCATACATCAAATTAACCCCTAGGTTTTACAAATTTATTCTATCGTCCTCTACTTTCCAAATAAGCACAGTTGGTTAAGCCCAGTCACTTGTTAAACACATGGACATGTCCGTTATCACCACAGAGTTTTTTTTTACGCACAATTTTTGTGTTCCCCAATTTGAGCTGCATTAGGGATATTGACCCAGATGATGTGCGATGGTTTGACGCTAAATGTATTTGATCACAATGAAGTGCGATGGCGGCATTGTGTAGCTATTTTATGGGTAGCCATGCCGAAGTTTGTTGGTGATATCGCTTAAAAATGTTTTACATGTTCGTGTGTCCATGTACAGTCAATTTATTTGTTAGATGCATTTATTTTTTCAATAAGTCATCGAAAGTATAAAGCGTTTAATTGACTTCAGTCGTCATAAAAAGTCATTGTATTTTCAGTCATAACTATAACGTTATAGTTTACTTTATTCTTAAATATTTTTCATCGTTTCCACCTTTCCCACCGAAAATTTCTCCCCAATAGTGAAAAAAACTGTTCTCGGCAAACGATTGGTCTAAATCTAATTTAAATGTAAATAGGCTTGGACACATATAAGCCAACGTTCGTTCAACCGTTCAGAATGATATGACTATGGACACTATATGTAAGTTAATTTTCAATTAAAACCTGTTCTATTTTAACGAATGAAAATTGTGGTGCATGTAGTGTATGTTTGAAATGCAATTGCTACTTGATAAATCGGAACGAAAGAGGGGCGAAAGATTCCAGACGGAGAGTCAAACTCATAAAATAAACTGACAACGCCATTTTCTAAAAGAAAAAAGACAAACAGACAAATAATAGTACACAAAACACAACATAAAAAACTAAAGACTAAGCAACACGTACCCCACAAAAAACTGGGGTTGATCTCAGGTGCTCCGGAAGGGTAAGCAGATCCTGCGCCACATGAGGCACCCGTCGCGTTCTTACAAACAGGTTAAATAGTCTAATTGGCTAGGTCACATTAGTGAAAAGGGAAGAAGATTATAGTTACGACATAGGAGACATATCCGATATCGTTTGTGAAACGGTTATTCCATAACAGTCAAGCAACTCGTGATGGCGTCCGTAAAATGTACGAAGGGATGATGTCAACTTCTCAATTTGGAACTCTAGATTTTATAGTCTCGTTGTGAGCAGCAACCCTCTATCAAGGATCATTATAGGTAGTACAAGCCCGGTAATATCGTATCAACTGGGAGATATATACTCCGTATGCAGGCGATGATGGAATGTTGCTACATACGAAAAGATTGTTCTCAATTGGGAAGCAAAATTTATCTCTTTTGTCGTAAAGGTTTGTTTCAACCGACCCTAATTGTCAATTTCTAGATGTTAGTCAAGATATGAGGCAGACTGAACTGTATCTATTGTATCCTTTATCTCTAGTTCGATGGAATAGATGTATTCAACATAGTCACTAAATTTTGAATTATTTTGTGAAAGAACATCATCTAATATATGGCGTAGAGTCAAAGGATATTGCTAACATCTTATCTTTCTTCCTAAGAAGTTCCTGTATGAAGTCAGCCTGATAATGATAAAGAAACAAATCGGCAAGAAGAGGGACAAAATCGATTACCATTGGAATGCCGATAGTCTGTTAAAAACACGTCATCCAAACATAACAAAAGATGTTGTCAGTCAAAAATCAAGCATCTTAATAATGTCAGTTTCGGAAAATGTTTTGTTTGAATCAGAGTGATATTTACAAAGTAGGATTAATCCCTTTATAAGACAAGATACTTGTATCTACGTTGGCCATTAATTTTTATGAAACAAAGCATTACCAACTCTTTCAATTTATATTTAGTTTGGGAAGGGGAATACTTGTGTAAAGTGTCGAAAAGTCAAATGTTTTAATACTATTGCAAGATGTAAGAGTCTTAGATTGTATATTCTCTAAAAAAAACAATTTCCACATCTGATTCACGCCATCTCTAGAATAGGCTGTTTCACAATAACTTTGAAGCCCAGTTTTGATTGCTGATAAAATAGATATTACTAATGTAGAAAAAAACGTTTCGTGTTGCACGTGAGCAATATACCGTTGTTTGTAATGACACTTATGTAGTTTAGGTATCCAATACATTTCTTCATCTTAGGTTGAAATTCCAAAGGAACATAGAACAGACCTATGATTATCCAGGAAATCCTCTTTGGTAAGTGTCGTTGGGATATATGTTGAGTGTCAAAGTGAGTTATCAATACCTAATTCATTAATCAAGCAAATTATGTAATGAGATTTACACACAAAAACGATGGTGCTTTGGGCTTTATCTGCGGGGACAACAACTAACAGAAAAACACACCCGTCTGTTGTAAATACAACATGAGATATTGTAACAATAGATTACGATAAACACACTATTTTTCTAAGTGTTATATTAACATGGCGAAGTAATTGTTCAATTTTAGGTAAATGTTTTTAACAGATCTGACACCATAGACGTATCTAACCTAGTAGATAACGGCGAATGGGAACTTATACACGTACGAGTGGAGCGTAACGTCATATATTATAATTGCTGTGAGGAGCCTTTTCCTGATGTAACATTTTACGTCCATCTTCGACGAAGAGTAAAATATTACTTCATGAATATCATCATTCCATGTATCATTCTATCGTTTCTGTGTATCTCTGGATTTTTACTACCACCCGAGAGTGGAGAGAAGATAACCCTGGGTCTGTCTGTGTTACTTACCATAACTGTTTTTATGCTAATGGTTGCAGATAAAATGCCTTCTACGTCAGAATCTATATCAGTGATCAGTAAGTATATTTTTTTCCCCGCGATAGTTCATTTACCGTGTTCGATTTCATTTTACACAAAAACGTCACGTGATAACGTCAGAAATTTATTCAGTTGTTTGGTCAGTTCAACATCGTCTACTTGAAAACATTTCATTTGCATGACGTTATTTTAAGACAGGTTTGCATGCTTCCATCAAGAAGTGAAAGTCAAACAAGAAAACCTCATCGATTTTCTTTAGATGTAAATTTAATTAAACAAAACATTTGCTTAAATAGCCTATTTATAAATGATCTCTCTCTCTCTCTATATATATATATATAAGTAGATGCATGTGCATAGAAAAAATGTCACACAATGGACGACTGTTCAACCTTAATATTGAAACAACAACTTTCCGGAACTTTCCAATTTGATAATATCGGTGTACTTGTAACCTTTCAAGTCAATCATTATGCCAAAAACATTACTTGTGAATGCTGATCAAGAATGCTCTAATCATTTAGTCCCTGCATCAGTTAATTTTGGAGGTAATATTCTTACAAGTACATGTTGTTTGACAATACTTTTAAAAGCAAATGGTACCACAAAAGTTAACTAATATTACCATAGTAATTTAATAAAATGACAGCGACAAAGCTAAAACAAAAGTTATATATTCGATTTTAAAGAATTTTAGTTAGAAACTGACAGTTATCATGGTTATTGACCTGTAAGAATTGGGTTTGGAATCCAACAAAGAACGAAAGACAAAAAAAGAATGAACATACTAATGATATCCCGAACAATAATGCCCATAAATTCTTAAGTGGTATTGGCTATCATTACACATACAAAACAAAATCAAAACGTACAAATCGTAGGAATCGTTATAAAATTGATTTAACTCAAATAAAATATGTTTAAACTCGAACTGGCGGTCAAAATTGTGGGAAACACGACCAGAAAGATAATGAGTTACTCATAGCCGTACATCAGATTTTCATAAATAACAGGTTACCGAATCATGCATGTTATTAACCGGAATAACATGACTGACAGGAATTTACTGAAATTTCTAAAAATACGAAACTAAGTTACGGAACTAATAATTGTAATGTATTTTGATGAATTTCAGGCATTTATCTGATGGTTGTTTTATCCATGAGTTGTATGTCTGTATTGTCATCGGTTTGGATCTTATGTATACATCATCAACGAGGAAAACCCAAAAGAGTTCCGGCATGGTTACAATGTCTAGTGTTTCGATTTCTAGCGAAACTATTTTGCATACGTATTTCAAAATGCAGTCCGAAAGCTAAATCGAAAATTTTCAATGTGTCTTCAAAATCTCGGGTTTCTATGGAAGAGACCGATAATGTCCGAAAGAATCATTTACATTTCGAACTGATGGAATTATCCAACAATGTTGAATCACATCAGACGGAAAATACACGTTTCCGAACTGGCATGATCGATAGGGACGATAACTCTAATCATCGTACTGAACGGAAGGAAAGCATTAAGCGTTTAATCGACCGAGATGAGTGGTGTAAACGTTTAATAGATATTTTAGAAATAAAACAGTCTGAAGATGACGACGACGAGGAATGCTATCGTGAATGGAGGGATGTTGCCTTTGTTTTGGATAGGTTATTTTTTATTCTGTTTTTGATATTGACGTCTTTATCAACATTGTGTATTCTTGCAATGAATCCTGGCGATCATTTCATATTTTAAAATCATGCAATGTGTTCTTCAACAGATATCCGTACACACAAATACAGTTCTTGACTCAAACATGTATCTTTAAGTTATTATATATAAACATATATTTACATCAATTTAGTTATTAATAAGGAGTAAAAGTACTATACCTGATGAGAAGGGAAAACTATGAAAGGGATATTTAAATTTATAAGTCGATAACAAACTGGCAATGGCATAGCAAACGAAAAACGACGTGAAGACACTAGTATACAAAATACAACATAACAACTAAAGACTGAGCAACAAGAACCCCACACAAAAACCGCAGATGATATCAGGTGCTCCGTTAGGGAAAATATATCCTGCTACGTATACAAATGTGGCAGAATTCGTGTTGTCAATGTATGTATTAAACCAAGTGTTTGGATAGGTAACATTCGAGGAAAAGGACGGTATTTAAGTTAAAACAAAGCTGTCGTCATCTGTAAAACAGATATTTCATAACATTCAACCAACCCATGATGGTGTCCGAACATTTTTCTAAGGGATTATTTCAACTTTTCCTTTTGAAACTTTTGCTTTAATAGTTTCCTTGTAAGCCAAATCGCTTTATAAAGAAACTCGTGATTTGAAATGCAACATCGAAAATATAAACGCAGATGTATAAACTTCATATGCAAGTGCTGTTGGAATATTACTACATAGGAGTTGAAAGTTCACAATTGGAACACTAAAATCATGTCTTTCGTCGAAAAGTTTAGTTCTCAACTGACATTGTATACGGTTATATATAAAATGATATGGTTGCCAATGACACAACTCTTTACAAGAGACCAAAATGACACAGAAATTAAAAACAGTTACTATAGGTCACCGTATGACCTTCAATAATGAGGAAATCCCATACCGCATAGTCGGTTATACAGTTGTGTTACAAGCCCCACAATGATATATGAAAACTAACGGCCTAATTCATGGACAAAATAGTGAACGAAAATAAATATGTAACATAGCTACAAACGACAACAACTAATTGATAGGATCCTGACAATCACGTACAAATATGGTGGGGTTAAACCCTATCTTTAACCTTGGACAGCTTAGACAGTGGTGTAAAAGTACAACAAACTAGAAAAACATTAGAAAAAGGTTAAGCTCATCAGATTGATACAAAAAGAAACACACTTAACAAAACACCATAGTGGACGTGGCCGCGTACATCCCATTATAAATTGCATGCATCTAAGACTAGAAAGACCTCGTAGACTTAACCAATTCCGAAAGTGCAGTCAATTCCCTCTTTTTAGTTTGCCTGGCATAATGTTTGATTGAATCCATCAGTGTTTTAAAGGTAAGTCAAGCAAACTTAACTATATCTGTTGAATAGTTTATCTAAAGCTCTATGGGATAGATGCTTTCAGCATTGTCAACAAGCTTACACGCTTGGAATTATATAGTTAGAGATCATCATCAATATAGCGGGACGTAAAGTTAACGGAGAATCCTTGATTTGTCGGTCTTCCGAAGAAGCTCCCGTATGAAGTCAGCCTTGTACGAACGAAGAACAAGTCGGCAAGTATATGCGCACCATTAGTCCCATTTGGAATGTCGATTGCTTGTTGAAAAATATGTCATCCAAACGAAATGAATATGTTGTAAATCCAAATATCAAGAATTGTGATATTGTCATTTTCAGAGAATTTTTGTTAAAATCAGAAAGTTTTTACAAAGTATGATTTAAACAACCCTCAGACAAAGTAATTAAAGAATCTACGTTGGCCACTTCTTTTAATGAAACAACAAATTGACAAATCTTTAAAATTGGAATGTGTCTATTGTGTAAAGGATGCCCAGTGTATATTTTATACACTATTGCAAGACGAAAGAGACTTAGATGGTGTGTACTTAAACATACCTTTTAATATGTTTAGTATCCACATCTGATGCCAACCTCTCAAGAGTAAATAGTTTTTGTGATTTAACTTTTTTATCCGTCGGACTTGTACGGGAAAATTAACATAAATAAATATTCATAGAATTGTTGCTCACATTATTGAAACATATGAAAATCATCTATTCAATTATGTCGTGTTCGCAGAATATTTAGCAAATAATTCTGCAATGCTTGCATTCTGACTCGGATGAATAAACTCCTTTCCAGAAAGGTCTGTTAAATTAGTGCATTCTTTAATTGCGGAATTAGGTACCTGAAATAAAACGTAGAATACTTGTGAATACTGTTAAAAAAAAGAAGAGAAATACGTGTATATCCTACATGAAAGCAATTTCATTGGTGGCTACTTAATTTAGTAATATATTTGTTATGACAAAAGATAGATTTTTTTCTTCAGCCTAAGTAAGTGGCTAATGTAAAGCTTCAATATGTTGACATACCGCATACATAAGTTGTCTGAACCTAATCCAAGCTTTGTCGTGGTTATGTGTTATTTTTGAAAACTATGAAACAGCGAGTCAAAATATATGCAATTGCCCAGTTTTAAGATCCCCTAATAATACTTTCATATAATCACATATTATTCAACGTTTTACTTAAATAGTGTACAGATTTAAATTCTGTCAAAGACAACAAGATATGCTGTATATTTATCGATATGTTCAGCACAATTCTAAAGCAATTTGTACAACTGTTTGGATTAGACGACGACGATGTGTTAGAGCGATAAATGACATGTTTCTGATGCCTGTAACTTTAGGAAATATAAAGGCAACAGTAGTATACCGCTGTTCAAAACTCATAAATCCATGAACAAAAAACAAAATCGGGGTAACAACGCTATTTGGATACCTGGAACTTAATGGTTGTTAATTTTTTTCTTCAATATTTAACAAATTGATCAAATTTCCATACTACAAATCATCTTTCCGTAAACTTTCATTGCAATCTTTGTTGTAAACATGCACAATAGTTCAGTGTTTGCATTTGTCGTCCTGTCATTTACTTATAAGGACTGACTGATAGTTAATGCATGCACTTAAGACTTTAACAACTTTTCGCAAAATGTTTATTCATGAAATGTTTACATCGAAATAAGGACTTAAATGAATACTTAGTTGCATTATAATGTTGATGCCAGTTTTGTATTGTATGCTGGACCTACGCAAGATTATACAGTATGTATCTTAAAAGTTAATATAATATATTAATATGATTTTAAAAATAAAGACAACAGTAGTATACCGCTGTTCGAAATTCATAAATCGATAAAGATTCACATCTAAGGACAACGCATCAAATTAGAGGTGTACGACACAACAGAAACACAACATTAAAATGTGACACACGAACTATAATATAACAATGGCCATTTTCCTAACTTGATATAGGGCCTTTTAAGAAAAAAAAGTGGTGGGTTGAAAGAAGAGAATATTAATACCTTTTTGATAGGAGTGTACTGTGCGTGGTGGTGGGCAAACGTTGGGTTGTTTGTAGCCTTGTTGTAACACATGATATAAGCCCACCGTCTAAGATCACTACGATTTGCGCTGCTATGGTGCAAGGTGTTGCAATGGAAGAATAAAGCGTCACCTGTATAAAGGAAATACATCAACTACTCCTTTATTTTCTCAATATTATAGAAATAATACGTTTCAAGTCAACTATGTTGTGTCATGTGTACTATTGTTTTTCTGTTTGTCTTTTTCATTTTTAGCCATGGTGTTGTCAGTTTGTTTTAGATTTATGAGTTTGACTGTCCCTTTGGTATCTTTCGTCCCTCTTTTAAATTGTGATATATTAGTAGGCTAAAAAGTTAGTAATTGTACTGACAACAGAAAAACTAAAGTCTCTTTGTTATGATCGAGTTGAAATTATTTTAATATGCAAAACCTTATACAAATGTTTAAGTGTGGGAGAACCCATACTAAATTCAACGCAGTGCAAAACTGTTTTGAACCTTCTTTACGTTCCGCTATATAAATCTACATCACATTTTGACTCAGAAAATTAGGATCGGTCGAAAAATAAACCTTACGTCAAAAGAGATGATTTCAATGTTCCTTTTGTGAACTTTTTGTTTTTGTAAATTATCATCCTAACATCTTCTGAACGGAACTATGTATTAACCTTAGATGGCATGTATTTCCTATTAATAAAGCTTTGATATAGGACAGCTGCTAACATTGAAGTTATTTGTTTAGATTGATTAATTGATTTAATTATACTCTGACGCCACTTTTAGTACTTTGTACTGGCTATTGGCTACTAATTGGCGTCCAATTTGTATTTTATGGAGTAAACCGGAATGCAATGAGTGTTCACAAGTTCAGGTTTTAGCATTCCCGATGAAGGATACACCCGGGATACATTTACATTCATGAGACGTTGCACAACCAATTTAATTATCTGAATTATGTAGTTGGTAACCTCTTTATCTGTATTCTTCAAGCCCTTATGTCAGGTGAATAATAGTCACAAAGATATATGTTACAATTATGTTATAATTAAAAACTTTGAGTGAATTGGCGGAGAAGAATAAATTGTATATAAAACCTGGATTCATTTCCGCGTAAATGTGAGGACACTTTTCCCTGATGACATCAACCCTAGATTTCTGTGCTACTATTTGTCCGTCATGTGGATGGTGCTCTATTCGTCCACAATTGTTTGATCCACTTAGTATCTGTAAAATGTGCAACAATTTACATTTGTTTCCTTTTAATTGTAGATACAGTGTGAACATTGTTGACAAGAAATGCTATATATATGTATACATTGTTTGTTTTGTGTTATGTTTCTTGGAGGTAGTTGATGACCTGAGATAAAAACAAACTTTAAAATCTTTTAAAAGGGGAATGCTTAATGTTGTTTCATTATGTGCATATCCGATATCATCATCTTATCTAAAATAAAAACTTTCCTTACTAAATGTTTGCAAGTTATTAAGTTGTTTTCGCCTTTTTTCACACTTTTTATCATCATGAGAAACACGACACGACTGATAACACTTCTAGAGTAGGAACATCAGACATTTGATGCACAATGACACGATGCTGGCGTCGCCGAATCCGTCTGTTTATGTGTTTTGTTGTAACTAATGATTGTTTGGGCGATTTGTTTATTTTGACCACTGTGATGTATTTCTGTATTCGACTATTAGGTTTATTTGTTTTCTATTGACGTTCTGTTACTGCTGGTGAAGTTTTAATTCCCCGAGGATATAACCAGCTCAGTAGTCAGTACTTCTGTGCTGACATGAATTATCATTGATATGGTCATAATTATAAATTAACTGTTTACAAAACTTTTGAATTTTTGAAATACTAAGGCTTTTCTATCTCAGGAAAAGATTATTTTAGCTGTATTTTGCAAAACTTTTAGGAATGTTGATTCTCAATGATGAGTCTTTTGAAGACGAAACGCGCATCTGGCATAACTACAAAATTTTGTCCTGGTATCTATGATGAGTTTATTTATTAATCTTTGAACAAAAACGACATTGAGGTTTACTTATCTGTTGTCCATGAGAAGAAAGCAGGTTTTTGTTTCAGTTCATGTAGATCAGTCTCTATAAGTTTCTATGTTGTGTTTTGTATACTTCTGTGTGTCTGTTTTTTTCCCCATTGTTTTGTCAGTTTATTTCGACTTCAGAGTTTGAATGTCCCTTCGATATATTTCGCCTCTCTTTGGCATTTTTTCTGCATTGTCAGTCGAAAGTTTTGAAACATTAGGTAAAAGGAAATACGCAATATTACAAAAACTATATAAAAACACAACACACTAAATATGGAGTAAACAGTTCGAAAAACAACACATTAAGGGTATACGATACAGTTTTGATCCCATATTGAAATTTTGCTGACAATTGGCACATAGGCTATTTTTTTCCTGATTAAATCAAATATGTAACAAAAAATATACCTTCGTGTGCTACTTTTTGAGTAAAATGAGGTCCAAATTTTATATATTTGCTCAAAATTCCGTTTCCTTTCGACAGATATACATCACGTTTTTGTTTAAAAAGATAAACACAAGCTGTTTTTTGTTAAGTTATTTGTAATTTCTGTTTTATATAAGTATCCTATAAAATTATGATTTTTTTGTTTAGAAATAGCTCAAAGGAGTAGGGGCATTAAGGCCTAGTTTTGGCCCAAGAAAATAAAATGTTTGATAACCATTTCAAATTTGCACATAATGTTTAGAAATGCATAGGGTCAAGAAATATAAATGAAAAACAGAAAGATTTTATCTGATGACGTCACAATTACGTCATAATATGTACTGTTTTCACAAAAACGATGAAAAATACAGAATTTATGCAGTTTTTTATCTTTATTTCCGTTGAGGAAACATCCTGCGCAGCCGAGAAACAACAAAATAATTTAACAGAAGCTTTTTTATAACTATCGACAGAATCTCACCAAATACAAAGATGTTTCTTGGGTGCGCACATACTTTTTTAATCTAAAATATACCTAAAATTTGATGAAAAAACAAGGAAAATCACGAAATTTAACAAAATATGCAAATTAGGTCATGATTTGTTGCCATGATTACTTGTTTGATGTCAAATTTGATTGGTTTTTCTTAGTACCTTATACCTTAGTCAAGTTTTCAGTAATTTAGAAATATGTATGATAACTTTTAAATAAACAGTAATTTTTGGGCCAAATAAGGGCCTTATTGCTCATGAATACAGAAAAACGTCATTTTTTGCTGTATATTTATAAAATTTAAAAAAAAATGCACTATTTACGAACATTTGATCAATTTGAGCTATTTCTAAAAAAAAAAAAAACATAATTTATAGCACACATAATCTTCGTACAAAATGTACGTTATCAAACCAAATGGCATTTTTTTTTAAAAAGAGGGGTCCATGAACTCGTTACAAGTTAAATCAGTTTGAATGATAAAAATCAGCCGAAAACTGCATCTGTTTCCGATAAGTCATCGTTCGACGTCGCGAAAATAACAATTAACATTTAAGCAACGTCATTACCTCCCCTGTAACTGTATCGTATGCCCTTAAGGAAAATATTTAGTATTTTAGGTACCAACAGATGATGTATGATAAATTTGTGATAACATTCTTACCCATTCGTCACACAAAATATTTAATTGATAGTACCAGACTATGCCGATGTTTGACAATTGTATCATTAACATATGTTATGACTTACCAAAACAGTGTTAACTGGAAATCCTTATACATCAACCAAACAATTGAATTTAAAAAAGAAGATGTGGTATGATTGCCATAATAGAACTCGCTATAAGAGACCAAATTACACAGAAATTCGCAGCTATAGGTCACTGTACGACTTTCAACAAGGAGCAAAGCCAAATTATTTATTGTTGGATATAGCTAGGCTATCTCTAGTATTTTGTGCTATGAGTGTAATTACTTTGTTCTGAGCTGGAGTTCTGATTACTACCACATTTGAAATATTTATTCACAAATGATCCAATAACTTACTTCAAATTAAGATTTTATATGTAACATACTTATCGTCGCTGTTATGCAAAAACCTCGTATCTCAATTTTTTGTGGAAATCTTTTTATTGATTATTTAGAATTAAATATGTATGTTCCACTGTATGCGAAAATATCTGATCTTCTAACCAATCATTAACCTGAATTCTGACATGTGACGAAAAAGTGTAGTCGGATTGGTGAGACATTTTGTTGTTCGAAAATATCGTATCTCAAAAGAAAAACACACGGCACGGCAGCTGACATCATAACAGCTACAGTTTACTGAATCAATTTTAGGTTCTCAAAGCTAATAAAGCTTAGAAATAATGTGAAAAGCTTTCAAAATACAATATAGGTGCAGACATTTTTGCTCGTCTTGGTAATTTATTGGTTAGAAGATCAGATATTTTCGCATACAGTGGAACATACACATTTAATTCTAAATAATCGATAAAAAGATTTCAGTTTTTACTGCCTGGTGTGAAATAATCAAAACCTTAGATACGAGGTTTTTGTATAACAGCGACGTTATGTATTTACAAAGGGCACACTAACTTACTTCTAGACAGGAATTTTCTTTAGTGCATTTATCTAGAGCTACCCATACTGTCATCATATCCGGATAAAGATTTCCACAATTATACCAGTATCTTAGGAAGAAGAAAAGAATGACATTGAGTGAAATAAAATGAAATCATTGGAAGAATGGAATAGTCATATTGTTTTGTAAAGCTTGACAACGTGTCTTTTTCTATATACAAAATACACATGTAATATTTAGGGTTTCCGGAATTCTCTTTTATTTAGTTTTATTACTCGTACCATGTGGTCAGAGAACACAATATTTTGCAATCGTCTCGATATATTCACAAGTCTGTATATCAGTACTAAGTGTTTTTACAATGTAGATTTGGTTTGCCTTTGTTTGTACTTTTTTATTCGGCGGAACATGTTCTGAGTGGTTACTGTAGTCTGTTGTACAGCTGTTTGATAATTGATACTCTTATACACATTACACTTAATCTTATTGGGACTAGAAATGTTTAAAAAAAAAATTATAGTTAAAGAAAGAAAGAAGAAAGACAGAACGAAAGAAAATGGAAAAAGAAACATTACCCATAGTCTTGGTGCCAGTAATGTGGTGCTGTAATTTTAGCATCTTTTAACATATATTTTGAATGGTAATGGTATACCTCGCCACCAAGTAGCTGTAAAACAAAACAAAAATAAAACATGTGCGTAAAAAACCCCACACATACCATAAAATATATATACACCCGTACAAAAAAATATACAAACGTACTAAACTATATTCACATGATACACACGTAATAGAAATATAAACACACAATTTTCGATTTATTGATAATACGTTACATGTATTAAACCTCTTTTGGGGCGCCTAAAACCTAAGCAATGTGAACGTGACATCGATTATTATGGGAATCGGATAGATATTAACTTATTTTATATTTTAGAAGGATTGGATAATGTCAGGATTAAGCGTAAACAAAGAGAGGAGAGAGACATGGAGAGAGTGGATGCGTTATTTTGAAAGTAGGAATGAATGTATCAAAATTATGTATATTAATGTTATATTCATTATTACCCTTGTGAATCGAATTTGCAGGTCTTGGTTGAACTCATTTTAATCTGCTAAGACAGAAGATTTTGTTTTTCCAAATTGGGACAGTCAAGTATGTGGTAGGCGATTTTGGAAAAGCGATTCTTGTTCTTTTTACTGTGTATGATAAATTATCAACATGGAGTTTAACTATTGATTTTTGCATCACTTTATATGTTTTCTCTATATTCAAGGTTTTACAATACCTTTTCGCACGTGTTGACCACCTTCTCCGATCTAGCCGCTAATCCGGTCACGTCACTTCCTGGATGACTCCATGTTATTCTTGGAACTTTTCTTTCCCCAGCTTCTAGCTAAAAGTTGACAAGTGGCAAAAATATGTTTCTTACTGACCGTTTTAAGACTAGTTATTTCGCTGTTTGTATAACATATTTTGTTAGATATCCTCTTTATGGCAAAAAAACAAAACAAAACCAAACAGCGTTGATTTTGTGAACGATACGTACATATGAATAATAAAATTTTAATATGTTATTTTTTGTTATGCATTTTAGAGGGGTAATCAAGAAAGAGCTTATCTAGTTAATTGTAATATTTTGTTTTAAATGCTCCTCAACATGTTCTAAGTTTTGAATCCTCAGTGTTAAGTTTTTAATCCTATATCAAAGAAATCAGTTTTAAAACACCAAAAGTAGAGAAAAACAACTCGCGATCGTGTCTAATAAAATGCTGTTATTAATTGTACATGATTCAATTCACCACATTCAGTAAAGAGCTCAAACTATTTTAAAAAGCAAGCAACAAACAAACATCAAAACAAATAAATAAACAAACCAACAAATTAACAAAAACTTGAGTGTTACTATGTGTCTGTTCCTTTATTTTATCTTGGTTATGATGTCTGCTGTAGTCTGTTTTTCTTCACCTTGTGCTGTTTTTACGGTGTCGGTTTTCACCCCTTTTCTTGAATTGCAAATTACCAATACAAATAACAGAAACGTCATAGAAAGGAAACATATTCTGTGAACACTCATAATTCAAAACAGCATATATACATGTTTCACCCACCACATTATTTATACATGTATCAAGTGCCTGTAGTTCAGCAGTCAGCTGATTCATGTCTGTCACATTTGGATTTTGTTTTTTAGAAAATCGTATTGGTATTAAATAGACCTTTAACTTCTCTTTCGGATTATTTCACATATTTCATATTGTGTCATTTTACATCTGACCATAAATGCATACGGTGTGGGTTATTCTCGTTATTCAAGACTCTACGGTGACCTATTATTATTTATATCTTGACCTCCAGTTGAAAGTTATCTCATTTGTAATCATACAACATCTTTCTGTATTTATTTAAAAAACGTTGTTTAAGCCGTCGACAAGGAGAACAACTAATCTTACTACATATGCGTTCTTATAAAAGGCATCGCTGTCAGTCATTGCTTTAATAAACTTCTCAACTTCATCTTTATCAAACAAGTTCCTAAAAACAAATACAATACTAAATTCATTATTTATATATGTAAAACGCCTAGATAACAATAGGAACATTAGAGGGAAGCAAGAAAAGTGACGTAATTTTATTTATGTATTATAGTCTACCACTGTTTCGAGTGTGATACGAACTAAAACAGTAAAATCTTTATAGTTGGCTTACTAGAGAAAAGAATAATAAGTTTTGGGCACATATTATTAGGCTCCGATCCTGCGATATTTGTCAATTACAAAAAAAAATGTTACAATGATAAACGATAATCTGTTATCTCCATACTGCTAGAAAGAGTTGTCCTTTTGTTTAAATATTTTGTTGAAGCACTGTTAAATGATGCAACATAAAAAAAAATTCAAAAAATATACTCAATCGAAATAAAATATGAATATCTAAAATAAATATATGCGTTTATTTACTAGTAAACATTTTTTATGTATCAATGCAAGCAATTTGTGTTGACATCCCCAAGACAAGCCTTGTATTAGTTTAATGTACTGATCCTGTTTTGACATATAATGGTTTACTTTTAGAAATTGTGACATGGATGGAGTTGTATCCTTGGCAGTCATACCAACTATCCTAATTCAAATGTAAACGAAAGATACAAGAAATACACATACCTAACAAGAAGATAACCTTTGTCTTTAAAATCTTGGACCATTTGATCAGTGGTCTCAAAATTATCAGTGAAGTTATACTCTGTCAAAAAGAACGATTAAAATGATCTCAGTCTGGTATTTCAAGGTCGTATGATTGACAAAATCAACACGTGACACAAGCCAAGGAAAACAACGAAAATCTGAAAATGTCTTTAAAATTTAATTTTACATCTTCTAAGAATTGTCACACAGGCTTTTCCTGTTTCTTGTATATAAACCAAAACCAACATCTACAGTCAGCAAGTACGAGGTAACGGTCTTCAGAAGTTACATCATATCCTTTGTGTCCGTATACACAACTTTGGTTAAACATTCGTTTTGTTATGCGCAGTGTGTTCATCATCAGCTACGTTGTGATTTTAATTTTGGAAGGTACCTTGAAACATACTTGAACCAAACGCACGGAGGAGTATTTTGAAGATTTAAATAATTCGATCTTTTAAAAAGATGAAAATTAGGTTAACTTGTTTTTCATTCATATTTTGTTCATAAATTAAGCCGTTAGTTCTCTCGTTTGAATTGTTTTACATTTGTCAATAAGGACCTTTAATGGCTGACTATGCGGTATGGGCTTTGCTCATTGTTTCAGGCCGTACAGTGACATATAGAAACTTTATTAATTTATGTGGGTTTTGTTTGTTTGACAATCATACATTGTACCACATCATCTTTTGTATATATAAAATGTAACCTATGCCGTTCTGGTCTTTCACAGACCAAAAGACTTGAAAATCAGTAAATTTACATTTTTATAAGAATTCAAATATAATGTGAGTAAAAAATAAAAACATACCAGCTAGCTTTTCCATGCTGAAAAGGTTATTAAATTTCATATACAGATAATGAAAAAAATGTCGGTACCATATTTTGTCAGTGTGTCTGTTTGTTCTTTTTTTTAACCATGGAGTTGTCCGTTTATTTTCTACTTTATATTTAATGAGTTTGAAATATCCCTCTGGTATATTTACCTCTCCATCAAATAACAAATCAATTGCATTTATAAACATGTATCAGATAGAATTTGACTTTATCTGCATTAAAAAGGCTAATGCGATTTTAACAAATATAAAAGAAAAAGAAACACATTGTGTTTAGGCTAATGCGATTTTAACAAATATAAAAGAAAAAGAAACACATTGTGTTTCGTCCTTGATATTTTAGGAACAAAACAAAATGTCATAAGGTCATGAGATTAATTAGAATCTAATGCGATTTGACAATGTCTTCTTCTTGTCATAATTTTTTTGGGTAGATGAATAAATTAATCAATCAAAGTTATTTGGTTCAGGAAGCTTTCTAACCAAATTCTTAATATGACGTGCTTTTATTGGGGAAAACATATAGTCGATTTTTTCTAGACATACGAAGAACGATTAAAGAATGAAAAAAAAAATGTGTTTGAAAACATTGTCTAACATAGTCCCGGCTGCTAGAAATTGTGAAAATAATGAACCGTTGAAAATTCGTTAAACGTTCAGTGGAAAATATATCATACATATATATAGTCAATTGATTCTATGTATTATTGTCAATAATGCTTTGCTTGTTCGCTATTATTTCTTGTTTGACGTGCGGTTCTCTTTAAACAGTGTAAATGACATTGTCATAGTTTTATGACACTGTCTTTTAACTTGAAAGACTATTTACTATAGTATTGTCACTGTGTTATCATGATTGAAAACTAAATTGATTTAGAAAAAGTGCTTTGTAACCGCTGACGAGACGTTGCATGTAAAGGTGGCTTGAAGTGTGATCTACCACTATTAAAAGATGTTGTACCAGGTTATTGAAATATTTTGCATGTCACCTGTTTAAAGAATGCTTCTGGAAATGTTCTGCTATTGTTTGTAAAACAAAACAAAAAACACAAACACAAACAAATACAATAGAAATTTACCTTGCAATACTGTTCAGAAATATGTTATTATCACAATCGATTATCTCAATTGTAACGACGTCCTTAAATTTGAACTCTTCATACATACATATCAGATTATGTACATGTACATTACATACAATTAAGTAAATAGAGAAGTGAATCTGTAAGTTAATAAATAAACATAACCTTCTATACTTGATTTTCATTTATTGTTGTGTACAGTCTGTTCTCTTTTTTTTTGTTGCACCACTGTCGTACGTCTCCGGGAAGGGCTGGGCGGCCGATAACGTGTTCAACCCAATCCTATTATATATGTGTTTGTCCAAAGTCAGGAACCTGTAATTCAGCGGTATTTCTATTTCTGCTGTGTTTAAAAAATCAGGCCTTTTATTTTTTCGATTGAATTGTTTATATTTGTCATTTCTAGGGACTTTTATAGCTTGCTGTGTGGTCTAGGTCTTGCTTATTGTTTTCTTATGTTGGAAGGACGCAAAATGCATCTTCCTATGTTGAAGCTCAATTTTTAATTAATGCAAGATTTCTATTGATGATATGTTTTTTTTTCATTATTCATTCAACTCAGTGTTCTGGTTAAAATTTATAGCAATTTAACAAAAACAACTCAACCATTGGTTCTTTTGCCATTCATGCGTGACATTCTATATCAATCTCCGTCGCAGAGATCATATCCGTTCCGTTCATTACTTCGTAACACTACATCCAATATGACCTCTGTCATATTAAGTGCAGTATTGCGGAGCATGTATGGAACGGATATGAGCTCTGCGCCGGTGATTGATTCTATCTGTGTCCAAATTTTTATTATTTCGCTAGCACTATAATGATGTTGCGCAGCGAATGACGACAATTTGAAGGTTTCTATGATAACTTGTATAGTTATACCCCATGGTATTCTTTCTCTATGTAACAAATCAAACATGTAGGTGCGATCGCCGTTTCAGAATCTAATGCATTTTGAGTTATGCATTTAAAAGCGTACACCAATACGTTGTGATTGGTTAAAAACGTTCTAAACATTTAAAATTCAATCAGTGACGTAACGTTATATTCATTTTGGTGTACGAACAATGAAATTACCCATAGTCCTCTAGTTTCTGAAAAGGCGAATTGATTAGTATTGTCAGTGTTCTTGCTAAAGTTCAGGTTTTATCCTGACTATCTCTACCAACAAAACCATATTTTACGGTAGTATAATCAACAGTGCACTGAAAGTGGTGTTCAATACGAGAAATCGATCAATCAATCAAATATCTATTAGAACATAACTAATCGGTGTATATCACAATAGTGCTTTTCAATTAACACAATTGCCCTAAAAGGTGACTTAACTAAATAATAAAAAGTAGTAACACAAATTAACATACACTGAACGAATAAATTTTATATGTGATACAATGTAAACACAAAGTTAATAATATAAAGGGATGAATATTTAAAGAAAAAGTACTATACCACTATGAAAATGTACGTATAATTCTAAAATGAAATAAGAATGATTTTTTGTTAGTTGTTATTGGCTTTGCAACTGCAACCAGTCCACGTCCACTTCTTGTTTTTGTTAGATATCTATCTATTTGTATATGAGTTAAGATGTTTATCAGTTGATTTTTTATAGATGTTTCTCATGATTTACTGTTACATGTACATCACTGTCCCGGGTTTGGGAGGGAAGGTGCCATCAAACTATTTTTAAACACGTCACATTCTGTATACTACTGTCCGAATCCAAGAGTCAGTTAATCAGTGGTTGTCTTTTATTGCTGTGCTTCTTATTTGTTTTTCGTTCATTGTTTTGTAAATAATTTAGATCTTTAGTCTCCCGTTAAATTGTTTTCCATTTGTCATTCGGGCTTTTTTTATAGTTGATTATGCGCAATGGCCTATGATGACATACAGTCATTTATTTCTGTGTCGTTTTGGTCTCTTGTGGAGAGTTTTTATGACAATCATATCAAATTTCCTTTTTAAATACATTATAAGAGTTAAATGCATATTTTGTAATTTTTTATTCTTGTTAAAGCGTTAATCGTGTGCGCTTCTATGCAAGAAAAACGTAAGAGCTTCACACAAACTGAACTTCTGTTAACGCTGTTTGAACCAAAATTATTTTCTTAAAGAAGCCTTAATTTTTTTAATTAATCGTGGTATTGCTGACGTTGTCTTCGCACATTTATCCCATATACTATCGTTATTTAGGGTTTCATGTAGATCAGAGGGCATTATCATTCTTTCGGTTCTTCTTTTGATGGAGAGAGTCGAGATGACACAATATCAATCATATCAAACACTATATGAAAATAATTAAAAATTATTAACCAACTAAGTACATTATTGCCAAAAATGAATTTCTGTAATGGCCCTGTTTTTTCTGTAATGGCCCTGTTTTTTCTGTAATGGCCCTGTTTTTCTGTAATGGCCCTGTTTTTCTGTAATGGCCCTGTTTTTTTCTGTAATGGCCCTGTTTTTCTGTAATGGCCCTGTATTAATGCCCGGTATGTCTGTATAAAGCACAGTTAGGGTTTTTAAAAAAGTTAATAAAATTAAGTTGTAAAGAGTATAATACTTTTTTGTATTTTATTTAATTTAGTAACCAGCAACCAACATTAAAGAACCATATATAGGGATCACTGTTCCTCCTGTTTTTCAACACATAACTTCTGTCAACTTAATATCTTGGATATTTGGTATATTAACACATACACTTTTATTCAGTTGGTTAATAACTGTATTAAGAAATGGGTGTTTTTATAATGGCTCTGTTATATGTCCTCGGTCAGTAATAATGGCCTCGGATGTCTGTAATGGCCTTAGGCAACATTACAGACTTCCTCGACCATTATAACAGACCTTGGACATATAACAGGGCCATTATAAAAACACCCATTCATTAATACTATAACACAACGAAGCCAAATTAAGTAAGAACTGGTGCGTCGAAAGGATGAACAATTCCTTTTACACTATTGACATTGTATTTTTATTTTACCACAAAAGAAGGAAGGAAGGCAGTTCTTTAAAAGCCACTGAAAAAGATATGCATGTTTTTTTTTTTTAATTGCAATACAATTCCATAACTGTAAATAACTCATCATAGATACCAGGAATAAAATTTAATATTTACACCAGACGCGCGTTTCGTCTACAAAAGACTCATCAGTGACGCTCGAATCAAAAATGTTATAAAAGGCCAAATAAAGTACGAAGTTGAAGAGCATTGAGAACCAAAAATTCCTGAAAGTTTTGCCAAATACAGCTAACTTAAAGGTAATCTATTCCTCAGGTAGAAAAGCCTTAGTTTTATTCAAAAATTCAAAGTTTTGTTTATTAATGACACCCAATAATACTAGATGCAAATATTTCGAATTTA
This sequence comes from Mytilus edulis, assembly GCF_963676685.1. Taxonomy (NCBI): domain Eukaryota; kingdom Metazoa; phylum Mollusca; class Bivalvia; order Mytilida; family Mytilidae; genus Mytilus; species Mytilus edulis. The sequence continues at coordinate 64,023,164 of NC_092354.1, read as the reverse complement.
GAGATATCCTTTTAAAGAATGTTTTAACGACTTTATATTATGTTTTGTCAAAACATTTCAGTTTAAGTATATATTCTTCAAATATATATACATCGAGACAAAAGTAACAAAACCTATTTTATTAAGAACTTCAAACACAAATTAAACATCATCATCAGATATAAAATACAATTATTCATTATAGCAATTTTTGTTCATATTTCAGTTAAAACAATAGAGTTCATGAGTCACAAGATATTTATTTACACAATTTTAGACTGTCCATTTTGTCGCCTCTTTGATCTGAAATATATCGACATCACAACCAAAATGGCAACCATTGCCACTGCTACAACGACAACTCCAACGATGTACAAAGGCTTGTTTCCCTTGTTTTCTACTTCCGGTTTCTTTCCTGCATTTAACGCCTCTGAACCTGTAATGTTTTGAAAGAAAACATATGCATTGATTTCAGTCTTCAACAAATATGTTTGTTCCGATATTGGAGAATAATTCTCGTGATAATTATAATGTAAAAAAAATCACGCTGTGCTTTATTAACATAAATGAAATACCGGTACAAAAAAAATAAGCAATGAACATGGTTGTTAGATTTGATATATTCTTTGTGCTATTATGTTAAATATTAGCTTGTTTTTGTTCTAATTGAGAATGTGACACGGTGATGACTGCTGTTCCCGTATTTTGACAATTTTTCCCTATTATGTCTGTTTTGATCACGCATCGTTGTCATTATAATGGAATGTGATACGACTGTCATACAAGTGAGAGGTTTAGTGCTATTAAACTAGGTTCAATCTACTATTTCCTACAAGAGAAAATGCCTATTCCAAATCAGGAATATGACAGTTGTTGTCCATTCGTTTAATGCGTTTTATCTTTTGATTTTGCCATTTGATAAGGGACTTTCCGTTTTGAAATTTCCTCGGAGTTCAGTAATTTTGTGATTTTACTTTTTAATGTGCTAATTTGCGAAGAACGATATTTGAAACCAATGCAAGTTTGTTAGTTTAATAAAAACCTTTTGGACAAATGTGATCTAAATGACTTCTGAATTATTTATAGTTTTAACACATCAATTTAAATTCAACATCCCCATGGATACATAAGGAAATTATCAAAAAGTTTCTACGTCCTTGGACAATTTCGCTACGCTATTACAGTATCTGAATTTAGTTATATGGGTAATAACTTTGAATGCGTATAATCATCCATGGTTTTTAATGTTTAGGTCTGAAAACCCCAATGAAGGTAAATCAAGAATGCGTTTTAGACGAACGAAATTTAAAAAAAAAATTTCATTTAAAATAAATGGCTTTATCCCCGAATCGTTACTTTATTGATGCTTATTTTTTCTATGAACCAAGTTCTTTGTTCGTAAGACGTTTTTTATTTGTCACTTTGATTTTTTTCTTAATCAATTTAAGAAATTTAAACATCTGTTTCTTAGTTGATAGTTTACCTTGCCTTTTTTAATATTTTCAAATTTCCTTAACCAACTTGCCTTTTTGAAAAAAAACTGTAGCTTCATCTTCAGCATAACCAATTGGTCCAACGCCTTCAATAGGTTCATCATCTTGATCTATACTCCCGACTCGCTTCCTGTTACTACAACGAGGCTCACAGTCACGTGAGTAATCATTACTTTGACAAAACGTGGCATTGCAATGAACATACATTGAATCAGGATGAAAGGCGTACTCGAAATCCTGGAAGTGGAATCTCGTTTCATGTGTAGACTTAGTGGTGACAACAGCACTAGGTGCCGCAGGACATCTGTCAAAGCACAGATATTATGGTAGATTTTATTTATTTACAAATACATTTTGTAAGGCATACATGCATGCCGTACTTTGACCTTTAATGTTTTTTCTTTTACAAATTGTGACTTAGATGGAGTTGTCTCATTGGCACTCATACCACATCTTCTTTTATCTAAAAATTGTTGTTAAAAGACATAAACGAATCAAAGTTTAAATAATTTTCAGAGTGGCATTTCTACGTTTAAGATGTTTGCTATCCTGTTTAAATATACAAACTATTCGAAAATACTGTAATAAATTGAAATTGTAAGAATAATGGAACGTAAACAGCAGAAAAAAATGAAATGTCCATGTGCTTAGTTTAGAGATATGAGCCCTTGACAAAATTTGGCGGGACGTGAGTCTCTCTAGATTTGTTGTACATTTTACATTGGCACTTTTTTTCTCTTAAAAACCAAGAAATTATAACAAGGATTTAATTGGATTTTCAACCATGTTATTTTTAAAATAATATGTAATAAAATTATGAAAAGATGTTTAAATGACACTTCATAGGTAAAACTCGAGGATTATGAATACATTGTACCTGGCAATGTTTAAAAACATGTTTCAGTAGCTATAGGATGTTTTCATAGATTGTATCCATTCCAATTACTAGTAAACAGTTTATGCAATAACTATTACCAATTCCAGTTTCTGATTAAATAGTAACTTATTTAACATGTTCAATAGTTAATGATATAAATCGCACACACTCCTAAAAAAAGTCCATGTAATGAATCTTACCCATTACTAAATAAACAGTTCATGAAACAAATCTTACCCATTTGTGTTTAATGAGTTTAAATAGTCATTGTTATAATTTTAACCAATTTCTGATTAAAAAATTAATGTAATGAATCTTACCCATTTTTAATTAAATAGTAGATATTATAAATCTTTCCAATTTCTGATTAAAAAGTCCCTGTAATGAATCTTACCCATTTTGTATTAGATAGTAGATGTACGAATCACTTGCTGATTTACTTGGCTTTGTGTAGCAATCTGATAACCTCATTTTCACATTATAATCATGGATTGGTGTAGTTGCCTTGACGTACACATTCTGACCAACCATGTAGGATGGGGGGAATCCATTGAATTCGTGTTGGAAGTTTGAATCACTAAAGAACTTCAGTTGAACGACAAAATGTCCTACACCAGAAATTGTCTGTTGTTCTAAATTGCCATGGTTGTTGTTGATGTTATTTTCTCCTGATTCCTGCTTTGACATGTCACATTCTACACTCACCCGGAACCTGTACTCATGGACAATGTAGGGCTGGTTTGGATCGTGCACAGCGTAAACAAGTGTGTTTGTATAGATAACCCCATTTGAAGATGCCTGTGAAATACAACAAGTTTGTTAGAGGAACATTATAATTTTTTTCTAAATTGATTACAAATTATATTAAAGTCTTATCAAAATGACCATTTGCATTATGAAAATAACACAAAAATATTGTTAAAAAAGGTCATTATTTTGAACTTTTGTACAAAAATAGTAACTTGTCGAATTTATTAAAATGTTAAAATTAGAAACTTTTAGTTATTACCCTCATTGCTGAATTGGTAAGAAGACTTTTAAGTGTTTGTGCACTTTTTTTCATGCCAAATAGATTATAAATGCAAAACACATTTGTTTTTATAAAAGCTGATAAAAAAAAAAAAAAACAAAAAAAACAATGTTACTTAAACAACTTGGTATGCATCACAACGATTTATTTTGTCACACAAACAAACAGATATCTAAAACGTCTAGTCCTTTCAAGGGTAATATGTGTGGATAAAAAATCAGACATATCTTTTTTTTTATAAAAAATTTAATTGCTTGAGCCAAATCATTAAAAACCAATTCTTTAATCACGTTATTGTCTATGGAGCATTCCTACTGAAGAACAATGATTCATTTAAGATTCCTTCTATATACCCCCCCCCCAAAAAAAAAAAAAAAAACAAAAACAAAAACAAACATGTAAATTTTGTGTACATAAATTAGTTTTCTCGTTGAAATTGTCTAACATTTGTCATGTCGGGGCCTTTTATAACTGACTATACTGTATGGGCTTTGTTCATTGTTGAAGGTCGTGCGGTGACTAATATTTGTTAATTTCTAGATTCTCATTGGCAATCATACCACATTTTCTTTTTGATTATGACAACCATGTTTTAACTGATGATGGCGTTCCACACACACAAAAAATGAAACAATTGCTCAATTTATATTGGACAAAAATCTAGTCAACAAGATCCTTGTATGACTTTAAATGACAAATAAAGTGCTATATATGTGTGTACAATGATTCATTTGTTACAAAAGCATCTACATCGATAGCGTACCGATCAATATATGGGGCGCCTACAGGTAATATATATATATATAAAAACCAGACCAGTTAAACAATTTGACAAACGATCCTCCTGTTTCTAGATTCAGCAAAAAAATGTTTATATATATCAAACTTATCTCAAAAAATAAAAAAAATATTCATTTAATTTTGACTGTAGTAAGGGATAACAATTGCTTTTGTAATATGCTTGTTTCTTAACTGGTATATTTCTCAACGAAATACGCCCATTTAACAACTGAATTATTACCCTTTTTGCTATCTGATATATAAAAGATATAGTGTATGATCCAATGAGACAAATGCCCGCTTATTAATCATCTGAATGTTCGATAACACAAACAAGTTAGGATATGGTTCTTCCGAATTAAAACGTCATGTTTATCAACGCACTACTTACAATTTTATTTGTTCCACATGTTGTATAATCTTCATTGAAAATGAGGTAATCACCGGATCTAGTTCCTGTACAACTGTGGGACCCAAGATAGATATCAGTCTCTTTAAAGTCGGAATACTGTTGTTCCATTGGCGGAAGATGGACCTTGACATACCAGCTACTGTGCTGACAGTTTACAGTGATGTGTTTGGCATTGGTTGATTCTGATGAAAACGATAATAAATATGTAGACTTATTTCTTTAGTTATATTTTTATAAATAAATAAAATCTGTATTTTGTTTTCAAACAGAGGCTGCTAAATATTAAATACATCATATCAATAGTTTTCATTTGTACGACGAAGTTGACTTTACGTTTGAGGGAATTTTTTCATCCTTATTTTGGGTTTTTAGATATCATGTTTTAAATAAAAATGCGACAAATACCAAGTAGGATAACACAATATGTAAATTAAATGTCTTACTCTCATTTCTGTGATTATGATAGGGTACCATATTATATAATCAAACATTCCGATTTTATTAGTACTGTGCTATTAATAAGTCTGTGTGGTACCTTTTTAAATTGGAAATTAAGCATTTGATTATTACGTGAAATAAGTATTGCCCAATCAAGTGCATAGAGACAAAAACACAACATAGTTTTTCTTTGTTTGTACCATTTTGAATCATAACAAAATCGATTTTAATTGCAGAAAAAATCCATGGACATTCTAAATGTTCTACATTTAAACATTTTGTCATGTTAGAGGCGATATACATTTTTTAAACATGGATATCTAACTCATATTCGATAAATGTGAAGCCACATTTATCAGTAGATTCTTTACGTTTACAAGAATAGAAATTTGATTTATTTTAAAGTAGATTAAATAGCTTTAAATTGTTAGTCTTTTAAGTAATTCTCTAGTAAATCATGAAAATCACAGCGTTGAATTATGAAACGTTATATTGGAGCTTGCTTCTCTATTGTATAGCATTGAACATCTTTTTAACACAAATATAAAAACTATTGATTTTTCCATTACATGTGTATAGGCGTACAGAGTTTTAATAAAACATTCATTGAAAATCAAATACTGATATGTACCTAAACCTCCACAATTAACAGCTGTAGTTACCAGCTTGGGGAGGAAACCAGCAATATCGGAATAGTTTGTACTTAGATAATAGTCGTAATTGTAGGCAAGATTTCTTAACACTTGTTCATTAATACTATCACCGATTCCAACACTTATAATTTTAGTTCCCGAGGCTTTACATCGGTCAGCCTCTTGTTGGGCCTGTGATTGTCCATCTGTTAACAACACAAGGTAATTTGTGGCGTTTAACCTGTCTCCGTTGAAGCTGGTAAACATATTACTGCATGCATGGGAAAGTGCATCTGCAATATCGGTTCCACCAGAGGAGTATGGCATTGACATAACGCGATTCACCATGCTGTTAGAATCACCTGGGTAATTGTTAAGATTAAAAACTGTTCGGCTATTATCGTCAAAGGTCATGACTCCGATTCTTATAAAATCATTTCTGATATCAAGATGACGGATAGTGTCAACAATGGATGCTCTTGTTCTGTCAAAGTTATCATTGCCTACACTTCATCAACAACGAAAATAACATCAGCAGGAGAAGACGTTACTGACTGACATCCTAATTAAGATAAATCAAAGCTAAAGCTTAAGTTTGATATTTGAGTTATTAGAAACCGGAAATACTAAAGAATGTAAATGATAATAATTATCATAATGAAATGCAATACCCTAATAACAATTGTAGTGTCCATCATAATTATTATCATATTTTTTTTAAATTAAATAAAAACCAGTTCAGTGCCAATCAAAATTGATAATTATAATTTGTTATTAACATATCCAACTGTTGAAAAGGTATAAAACATACCAAGCGTATGACTTTGTATGCCAGACGATATATTTGTCACCATACAACTCATAATCTGCGCTCGTATCAAAATGAACCAATGGCCAAATCAATTACGAGATCTGAAATATTCAATTCAAAATTCTAAAAAGTTGTATTATGTAACTTCTTAGCTACATTGTAGGGAACATAATCCTAGTGTTATTAGTGAGTTTTCAAAGTTACATACGTAACAGAAAATGACCACATCAACGATATTTCATGTATTTATGAAATTGTCAGAATAATTTGAGTTTGTTTTTTGTTTGATAAACCTACCCGTCTTAAAGGGTACTGTGGCCGTTTCCTCAGTTGTTACAGAATCTGAAACAGAAAACAGAAATGTAAGGTGGTACACTACAGGGAGATAACTCTGTTAAAATCAGCTGAAGATACGCATCACTCTATGTAGGAATTATAAAGCTTCGCAATGATTAAAATAAGTGTGTGTCAAACTGCTATAAATTCAATGAAAGTTTCCGATTAATTTTATGGTTCGTGTTTTTTTTTATAGTTTTGTCAAATAGGCAAAGTTAATATTTTGTCAAAATTTAGATAAAATTAAACGAGCCAAATTAATGGTATTCAACATGTTTGGTATTACCTATGTTTAATATTTCTGACAAGAACATTACTTGATTCATTTGTTTCGCCAATTGAAAATTCCATTGCATATTTTAAATGCAACCATTTGTGAACTTAAAGTCTGTATGGGTATAGTTTTATGTTTTCCAGAGGTTAAAATACTCATGAATTGTACTATTACCATAATTTATAGTATGCATTTCCATCTTTTCCAAATCATACTTTAGAACTATAATTAAATAGGAACAAAAAGTAGATGGTACCATAAAAGCGCTTGCGATTTTTCTTCACTGAGGAACCGATCATGCAATTCAACTTTTACAAAAAGTGAACTAAATGAAATAGGAATTAAATACAATAACAAAATTAAACTGAAAAAAAGTCTAGTGTATGAAAATGAATCAAGTCTACGCAAATAATGTACCTTGTTCAAGAGAGGTGTATACGTACCACATTCAATATAGAGTTTGTCGTTACAATAAGTGTTGTATCCTAATCTGTCACCAGTGCAGTCATCTATACCATTGGAGGAGGAATAGTAATAATAACTCCCAGAAGAAGAATAATAATAACTCCCAGGACATTGTAAATTTGTCACTAGAGCAGCATGGGAATTGCCGTTTCTACTATATACGGAACGAGCACTGAAAGTAATTAAAACAAATATCAATACAACTAATCGTATGCGGATGCTAAGAAATCTGATAGACATTATTTTCTTGAACTCGTATTTTATCATACAATGTACATTCATTTTCACATGGAACACAATACATTATCATAATATCAAATAAAGACATGAATATTCGGATGCTTTTAAAAATACCAAATATAATCTAAATTATCTTTTTCGTATACATAATAGGCATTTTCTTTGAAATTTTAGTTAATGTCAAGTACCTCACATAATGCATACAATTTTGATGTAAAGAGATCGAATAAATTTTTGACATTGAACAACTAGAGGCTCAAAAGAGTCAGTCTCATATGATTTTTTAATTCACAATTGATGCCTGAAATAATGCAATCGTTTAACTTTTGCACTAGTTTCAGAGGTACAAGTGAAAACTGCATTTCCCCCCTATGTTCTATTTTAGCCATGTCTGCTATGTTAGTTAGCAGGCAGGGTCATCGGACACATTTCAAAAACTAAATACCCTAAAGCTTATTTGTGGCGAAGTTGGTAATTTGTCTCAGCTGTTTCAGGAGAACTCCTTTGTGAAAGATTACAAAAAATTACTAAAAATTGTTAAATTTGACTGTAAAGGGCAATAACTCCTAATGGGGTCAATTGATTATTTGGTCATGTTTAGCATTTTGTAGATCTTACTTTGCTGAACATTATTGCTGTTACTAATTATTTGTATCCATAATTATATTCAAAATAATAGCCAAACACAACAAAATTTCCTTCAAATTACTAATTCAGGTGTAGCAACCTAGCAACAATTCTTTTCATTCCTCTGACAATTTCAGGACAAATATATCTTATTCTGATTAACATTTGTTTCTCAGTCAAATTTGCTCTTAATGGTCTAGTTTTAGAGATAGAAGACAAAAACTGTATTTTACCCCTTTTACTATATTTAGCTATGTCGGCCATGTTGTTTGGCAGATAGGTTAATCGGACACATTTTAAACACCCTTATAATGATTGTGACCAAGTTTGGTTAATTTTGTCTGAGCAGTTTCAGAGGAGAAGATTTTTGTAAGATTACAAAACATTACCAAAAATTGTTAAAATTTACTATAAAGGACAATAACTCCTAAATGGGATCTTACTTTGCTGAACATTGTTGCTGTTTACAGTTTATCTCTGTCTATAATAATATTCAAGATAATAATTAAAAACTGGAAAATTTCCTTAAAATTACCAATTCTGGGGCAGCAACCCAACAACGGGTTGTCCGATTCGTCTGACAATATCAGGACAGATAAGCAATTTTACCCCCATGTTATATCTGCTTTTAATGCTTCGGTTTCAGCTATAAGAGCCAAAAACTGCAGGTAACCCTTATGTTCTATTTTTAGCCATTGCGGCCATCCTGGTTGGTTGGCCGGGTCACCGGACACATTTTTAAAATAGATACATCAATGATAATTGTGGTGAAGTTTGGTTAAATGCTCTTAATATAAAAAACATACGATGAATATCCAAGATTTCGGCAAACAGAATTAAACTTGTTTTTGGATTGACCGGAATTGTGACAGACATAACCCCAGCGTCCATTATAGTAGATCTCCAGATATCCTTCACCACCATATGGTAAACGTACGGGAATATGACCTAAAACCACATAATATTAGTTCTATTTTTGACACACTCAAATAAGGAAAAAAATACAATCTGGTGCATTTCATATTTAAAACAACATGATTCAGTGTACTGTTGTTGTTTGACATTAAGTCTCATAGCTTTATGTTAGATTAAAATCTAGTACTTTACAGTACAGGTATTTTATTACTTCTAACAACTATTAATCCAAACAGAAATAATGAATCATTTTATTCTATAGTAAATTTTTTTACGCCTTTAATACAATTTTCATGCTTGATTTTCAATATTTAATTTGAACACTTCTGATCCGTTATATGAGCGCAATTGTATGCACAAGGCACAGTTTACATTAAGACTACGTTTTTGTAGATAACAAGTATATGGAACTCATGTTCAGCGAACAAAGAGACAATGTTTATGTGTGTATGTGCATGGCTAATGCGTACACATGTTTAACCCAACCACATTCTGTGTGTACCAGTCGGGAGCTTAAAATTCAGTGGTTGTCATTTACTTATGCCTGTCTTTTTAACATTCTTAAAAATTAGGCTGCTCTTGTTCTCGTTTGTATTGTTTCACATTTCTTCAATTCGGGACCTATAATAGCCTACTTTACGTCATGGAGTTTTTCTCATTGTTGACGTCAGTAACGTTGCATAAAATTGCTTGTATTTATTTCATTTGAACTTTTGTGGATAGCAGTCTCACTTGAAATCACACCACATCTTGTTTTTATTTAGCAGGATATGTTTTTCCAGCTGAGGTACCCATACACTCTCTTTTCAGAGGTTATACGATTCCTTCATGTCTGAAACATGAAATATTTTGCAATTGACTTATGAGTCTTCAACATATTTGAACTACAATTGCTTCTAGTTTGTAACTCTACAGAACGTCTATGAATTATACTTGTTTTTCTATCAAACATTCTTCTTATACTAAATATTTAAAATATTAATTCTGTCTGTACAATTTCGTTTCTTTTGGTATAGAAGAGATGAAAACTTTATTTAAATTTCTAGTCACAACACTTTAAAGAGAATACATTGCAATCCCAATGCAAGTTATATAAAATTGACCAGTGATAATAGTATAATCTGTCCATTTAATTTTTTTTACGTCCGGGAAGAGACAAAAAATATGGGGCTGGTCTTAGCATTCCGATTATATTTTTATAAAACGTAAGATAGACATACAAATCAGGATAAATAACAATATTGTAATAATTATTGTCTTACCATGACTACCAAGTTTATCAGCAGTTGTAACTTCATATCCAACAGTAGAAGCATCCAAATCTACAAGTTATTGAATAAGTGTTTCCGAAAATTAAAAGATAAGAAAAGCAGATAAGAAATAAGATGCATTTGACTTAAGGTAGATAGGGTGTCTTCCTCCATCTTGGATTTGGAAATACCAGAAAACAAGGTCTAGATCTTTAATAGAATGTGCAAATTTTTAGAGTAGTGGGTTATTCATGTGTGAGAACTTCCACTCCAGTATAGAAAATGACATGTTTTATCATATTTGTGGTTGTATTTTACAAAAAAACGAAAACATTTGTCTGATCAATTTTTTTCCAACTTTGCCACATAAGGGGAGGCAACTCAAATGCAAGGGCAGATGGTTCAGATTAAGGTACTTAACTTACAATGAAATGTGTTAGGAATTTACCTATTTTATAATGCAGCAAGAAAACGAGTCCGGTGACCCCATTGTTTCTTTTTCTTAACTAAAAGCATATTACTAAAGCCATCTTCTCATATGTTATCTCAAAATTTTATGGTGTAGATTACGCTTTATTGCAGAAAATTGGATTTTCCATATATAATCTATACAAAATTTGTCAATTTTGAACACCGTGTAGCGTGGAAATAAGCCCGGTGACCCATTATTTTTATTATTATTTTTTAAAAAGCATTATATAAACTACATTTTGGCAAATTATGAAAACATTTTATGGATTATAATTTAGACAACCCATCTACCTTAAGTACAGCTCTTCATAAGAACCAGGCAGAGTGCCATATGCATGTGATATATGGGGGGTTTCCGATTTTATCTATAATTGGCATAATAGAAGCTATAAATGAATACTGCTAAAAAATAATTTTGAGTGGGAAAATATGAGTGGTTGCCATGGTAACGGACACACATTTTTTTGGTTATTAAGCGTAGTAAAATCTTTGAAAAATCAGCTAAATCACAGTTCAGATTATGAATAGAATCATGCATTTTTCATTAATTTTCATATGTTACATTGATAGAAATTGGTTTAAGCTTCATTTTAGCGAACATTGTATGTCCACCAAATTTGTAAATTTTTTGAAAAATTTTGCGAAAAAATGCATATTTTCAACTTTTCTGAAATTGGGATTTTTGCGAAATTATCAAATTTTCTCTTGTGTTTTTCAGAAAAGTGCAAATGTGTACAGAATAGTTAGCACTGTAGTTATCAGGTTTGGATACTACTTTACCAAATTGAATAGAAAAATGTGTGGGATTTTTTTTAGTTTTATCATCATAGCAACCGAATTTTTCCTTGGAAACGGAGTTTTCATTTGCAGAATATCGCAGTTTAAGAGCTTAAATGTCCTGAATTGTTTTATAACCGATAAGAAAATACATAAAAGCTAACGCAAACTTTAAAATAACTATCGTCAAGTGTTGTTGACTTCAATTGTTACCAGACATATTATCCATAGCAACATCCACTAAAAAACTGCGTAAATAGAAATTTATGTAAAAAAATATATAAATAGAGGGTGTTTATTTTCAAATTGGAATATGACTTCATTTTTTGCTTCATTCACAGTCTTGTCTGGGTTTTTTTCTTCAGATTGTTCAATGTAATATGTAATGAAACATTGGGATTTTGGGGTTTGGAAAAAGGGGGGAGGGGGTATGTTGATTTTTTAAAGTGTCGCATACAAGTAGATACTTGAACAGATAATTACGTTTCATTGTCTTAAGACACATTGGTTTTCGCATTTTAACTTTAGTTTAAGTTAAAAGAAATTTATGAAATCTAAACGCAATGTTAATTACCACAAAAGGAAGGTTGGGATTGATTTTTGGAGTTATGGTCCCAACAGTTTAGGAATTAGGGGCCAAAAAAGAGCCCATTTAGGCATTTTTCTTTTTTTCGCACAATAACTTGAGTAGAAGTTAAAAGAAATTCATGAAATTTAAACACAAGGTTTATGACCAAAAAAGGAAGGTTGGGATTGATTTTGGGAGTTTAAGTTCCAACAGTTTAGTAATTAGGGACCCAAAAAAATTAAACTTTGTTTGATTTCATCAAAAATTGAATAATTGGGGTTCTTTGATATGCCGAATCTAACTGTGTATGTAGTTTCTTAATTTTTTGTTCTGTTTTCAAATTGGTCTACATTAAGGTCCAAAGGGTCCAAAATTAAACTTAGTTTGATTTTAACAAAAAATGAATTCTTGGGGTTCTTTGACATGCTGAATCTAACCATGTATTTAGATTTTGAATATTGGACCATAATAGGTAAATGTCCAATTTTTAAGTTTAAGTTCTTAGACCACATTCATTCTGTGTTATATAACTATGTTGTGTCAACTATTTAATCGCAATCCAAATTCAGAGCTGTATCAAGCTTGAATGTTGTGTCCATACTTGCCCCAACTGTTCAGGGTTCGAACTCTGCGGTCGTATAAAGCTGTGCCCTGTGGAGCATTTGGTTTAAGGTAAACAGATGACGAACTTCATGGGATTGCAATAGCCGGGCCAACCTGGCTTATGGAAAGGCAAGATAGATATGGCCCTAACAAGTGTAAGAAAATTCTTAATTGCTTATGGCACACATCCGTCTGAGATGTTGTTCCACCAGCATAAATCACATAATTGACCCTTAACATAATATTAACAAACCAATAATATAATCATTTGGTCAAAGCATTTCTAAACTGAAACTGAAGTGTGATGGACGGGCGGATAGACGGACAGGCAAATTGAACACACTTTAATTAAGTTGGTTGTGATTTCAAAAATAATAATAGTCAATGGGTGATCGCTAATATTGGAAGTCCAGTATAGTGGAATCCTCTTAATATATACATGTAGCTATTAACATATCATTAATAACTGCTTTGTTGTACTACAATTCAGCAATTGGAATTCAGGATCTCCGAGATAGACAAATAGAATACATCTGCTAAGTTGGAATTGTGCGAATCCCGGTAAAATAATTATGCTATTACTGGCAAAACTACCAAATCAAAATTATCAAGCAATATTATTGTATCAATAATGAATCATTTCTTACTATGCGTCTTTCTACATATATCTCACAAGTTCAAGATTCCGATAACGTACTATCTTGTTTTGTTTTGTGTGTGTGTGTGTATATGTGTGTGTGTGTAGGTGTAGGTGTGTGTGTTGGGGAGGGGGATTCAGCTGAAGCACACTTCGTATCCTTCTAAAATCCTCCTTCTCTCCTTTAAGATAGTAAACCTGTAAATAGGTATCCGGATAAATCGTCAAAAAAATTGTTTTGCTATTCTCAACGTTTTTTTTTCAATCTTTTATAAATTACATGAATTACGCCCTTATTTTCTGTATCTGTCTCTGTAACCTTTACAAAAGACTGCATTTATACCTAGATTTTGAATGGAACCACTAAGCTGAGAATGTCTGCATATATACAAGATTAATAACAGTAATAATTTGAAGACAAATTCCACACATTTAATTAACTGCAACACTAGAAACAGTGCAGTACATACCAATCTTATTTTTCTTTGTAATTATCAATGCTTTCTAGTCCCAACAAGTTGTAAACATTCATGAATACAAGACTTTAGTGTCCCATGTGAAAAAAAAGAATAAATTTCCAATGTCCCACTCTTTGTGCACACATTTGATCGTTTGATCGATTCAAGGAACAAGGGCAAAAACAAAAAATAAACACTTTTATGGCCGCGTCGCAATTTGGGAGGGGGGGGGTTGTAGTAGGTTTAACCCATGTTCGTCAGTACATTAGTCGTCACAAAGTTGGTTTCCATTTTATAATTTTAGTTTGCCTCAATCAAATCTTATGAAACATGTATACACACAGAGATTAAGTTTGAATTTTGTTGGTGTCACTGTTAACTGTATAATTTGCCTTAAATGGCCTGGTTAAGTAAAGAAATTTCTAAAAGTGACCATTTGATCTTAGGAGAACCTTTCTGGAGCCCTTTTTTTTTTTATCATACATAAAATATTATATTTTTCGACTTTCATGTAGATTTTTTTTTATCTTTTCTGTTAATTTAAAAAAGAAATCTGTTCTGTTAATTTAGAAGATGATGTGGTATAATTGTTAATGAGACGGTTACACGCCATTATTCCGACAGCCCATTAATCCGATAGCCAATTGGTCCGACAACCCATTAGCCCAACAACCCAATAGTACGACAATCCATTGCTCCGACAGCCCAATACTCCGACAACCCAAAGTCAACCCAACCCAAACCGACAGTCCAAACACTTATTAAGTCAAGCATAAAGTTAACCGGATAAACAAAATTCTCTGTATTATAACGTTTAGATATAATAACATATTTTTAAAGAAATAACTCCGTTTATATAACATTTATAAGGCTTAGGTAAAACGATACACGTTTGATATGAGTTAAAATCAAATAAAACATCCATATAACTAAATACAATGGATTCATTATAACAATCGTGTATTATTCATGTTGTTATTGTAAAACAAATTAAACATTCGCAAATGGAAATTGGTACCAAAGAAAATTATCAAATCACCAATATATCGAAGGGTAAAATATGTATTCAGTTTGAGATCTTCAACAACAGTCTAGAGTATGAAAATGAATCAAGTCTACGAAAATAATGTACCTTGTTCAAGAGAGGTGTATACGTACCACATTCAATATAGAGTTTGTCGTTACAATAAGTGTTGTATCCTAATCTGTCACCAGTGCAGTCATCTATACCATTGGAGGAGGAATAGTAATAATAACTCCCAGAAGAAGAATAATAATAACTCCCAGGACATTGTAAATTTGTTACTAGAGCAGTATGGGAACTGTCGTATCTACCATATACGGAACGAGCACTGAAAGTAATTAAAACAAATATCAATACAACTAATCGTATGCGGATGCTAAGAAATCTGATAGACATTATTTTCTTGAACTCGTATTTTATCATACAATGTACATTCATTTGCACATGGAACACAATACATTATCATAATATCAAATAAAGTCATGAATATTCGGATGCTTTTAAAAATACCAAATATAATCTAAATTATCTTTTTCGTATACATAATAGGCATTTTCTTTTAAATTTTAGTTAATGTCAAGTACCTCACATAATGCATACAATTTTGATGTAAAGAGATCGAATAAATTTTTGACATTGAACAACTAAAGGCTCAAAAGAGTTAGTCTCATATGATGTTTTTATTAACAATTGATGCCTGAAATAATGCAATCGTTTAACTTTTGCACTAGTTTCAGAGGTACAAGTGAAAACTGCATTTCCCCCTATGTTCTATTTTAGCCATGTCTGCTATGTTGGTTGGCAGGCAGGGTCATCGGACACATTTCAAAAACTAAATACCCTAAAGCTTATTTGTGTAGTTGGTAATTTGTCTCAGCTGTTTCAGGAGAAATCTTTTATGAAAGATTACAAAAAAATACTAAAAAATGTTAAATTTGACTGTAAAGGGCAATAAATCCTAATGGGGTCAATTGATTATTTTGGTCATGTTTAGCATTTTGTAGATCTTACTTTGCTAAACATTATTGCTGTTACTAATTATTTGTATCTATAATTATATTCAAAATAATAGCCAAAAACAACAAAATTTCCTTTAAATTACTTATTCAGGTGCAGCAACCTAGCAACAATTCTTTTCATTCCTCTGACAATTTCAGGACAAATATATCTTATCCTGATTAACATTTGTATCTCAGTCAAATTTGCTCTTAATGGTCTAGTTTTAGAGATAGAAGACAAAAACTGTATTTTACCCCTTTTACTATATTTAGCTATGTCGGCCATGTTGTTTGGCAGGTGGGTTAATCGGACACATTTTAAACACCCTTATAATGATTATGACCATGTTTGGTTAATTTTGTCTGAGCAGTTTCAGAGGAGAAGATTTTTGTAAGATTACAAAACATTACCAAAAATTGTTAAAATTTACTATAAAGGACAATAACTCCTAAATGGGATCTTACTTTGCTGAACATTGTTGCTGTTTACAGTTTATCTCTGTCTATAATAATATTCAAGATAATAATTAAAAACTGGAAAATTTCCTTAAAATTACCAATTCTGGGTCAGCAACCCAACAACGGGTTGTCCGATTCGTCTGAAAATATCAGGACAGATAAGCAATTTTACCCCCATGTTATATCTGCTTTTAATGCTTCGGTTTCAGCTATAACAGCCAAAAACTGCAGGTAACCCTTATGTTCTATTTTTAGCCATTGCGGCCATCCTGGTTGGTTGGCCGGGTCACCGGACACATTTTTAAAATAGATACATCAATGATAATTGTGGTGAAGTTTGGTTAAATGCACTTAATATAAAAAAACATACGATGAATATCCAAGATTTCGGCAAACAGAATTAAACTTGTTTTTGGATTGACCGGAATTGTGACAGACATAACCCCAGCGTCCATTATAGTAGATCTGCAGATATCCTTCACCACCATATGTTAAACGTACGGGAATATGACCTAAAACCACATATTAAATATTAGTTCTATTTACGTAGGTTATTTCGTGAATAACTGCTAGAAAAAAACTTTTTAATTCTTTAAATTCTCAAACCCAACATTTGTCATTTTTAATTTACATGTTTTTCTCGTAAGCTTCCGTCAAATCCACAGTTGACATTTTGTAACTAAGGAGCCGCCATGTTGACTTGCTGAAATGAGTAAATATGCGAATGATGCAATAGAATAGAAAATAAAACAAAACCTACCTCAAAAATCAGTTTTAATACAATATCATACGAATTCCGATGGTTCACGTAACAGAAAACTTTCAACTTTAGCGATTTCATTTGTATGACGTCATGTTTTGAAATGACTTAAATGCGCCAAAAAAATTAATAGACTTTCGCGGAATTTTATTTAATTTTTATTTTGTTGATTTCTCCGAGCTCTTGTGCATTACTTCTTTTTATTATGCATACGAATAAGAAAAAAAAATATTTTGTCTTTTTTAATTGCCCTTTTTAAAACAATAAAATCGGCAAAGGGTCTGCAAATAGGTTCCAATACATGTAGATTTACGTGGGAAGTATATTGTAACAGCCATTATTATGTATATCTCTGAGTCTGCGCTAAGTATATTTTATCGAGAATTTTATCACGGTGTTGTTTACAAAGCTAAAGAAGCACGTCATATTAGAATTGACATTAAGTCTCATAGCTTTATGTTAGATTAAAATCTAGTACTTTACAGTACAGGTATTCTATTACTTCTAACAACTATTAATCCAAACAGAAATAATGAATCATTTTATTCTAAAGTTAATTTTTTGACGCCTTTAATACACTTTTCATGCTTGATTTTCAATATTTGATTTGAACACTTCTGATCCGTTATATGAGCGCACATTTATGCAAAAGACACAGTTTACATTTAAAATACGTTTTTGTAGATAACAAGTAAATGGGACTCATGTTCAGCGAACAAAGACACACTGTTTATGTGTGTATGTGGATGGCTAATGCGTACACATGTTTAACCCAACCACATTCTGTGTGTACCAGTCGGGAGCTTAAAATTCAGCGGTTGTCATTTACTTATGCCTGTCTTTTTAACATTCTTAAAAATTAGGCTGCTCGTGTTCTCGTTTGAATTGTTTCACATTTCTTCAATTCGGGACCTATAATAGCCTACTATACGTCATGGAGTTTTTCTCATTGTTGACGTCAGTAACGTTGCATAAAATTGCTTGTATTTATTTCATTTGAACTTTTGTGGATAGCAGTCTCACTTGAAATCACACCACATCTTCTTTTTATTTAGCAGGATATGTGTTTCCTGTCGAGGTACCCAGACACTCTCTTTTCAGAGGTTATACGATTCCTTCATGTCTGAAACATGAAATAAATCGCACCTGACTTATGAGTCTTCAACATATTTGAACTGCGATTGCCTCTAGTTTGTAACTTTACAAAACGTCTATGAATTATTCTTGTTTCTCTCACGAACATTCTTCTTATAATAAATATTTAAAATATAAATATTAATTTTGTCTGTACAATTTCGTTTCTTTTGGTATAGAAGAGATGAAAACTTTATTTAAATTTCTAGTCACAACACTTTAAAGAGAATACAATGCAAGTCATATGATATTGACCAGTGATAATAATATGATCTGTCTTTTTTACGTCCGGGAAGAGACAAAAAAAAATATAGGGCTAGTCTTAGCATCCCAATTATATTTTTACAAAACGTAAGATAGACATACAAATCAGGATAAATAACAATAGTGTAATTGTCTTACCATGACTACCAAGTTTATCTGCAGTTGTAACTTCATATCCAACAGTAGAAGCATCGAAATCTACAAGTTATTGAATATGTATTTCCGAAAATTAAAAGATACGAAAAGCAGATGAGAAAAAAATGCATTTGACTTAATACTCTATGAAGATTATGCATTCCAATACTTTTGAAGAAATATCCAATGCTTCTTTTTTTAAATAAGATAAATATGCAGTGAATAAAAAACCAGCTGAAACATCAAAATCTACAAGTTATTAAATATGTATTTCGGAAAATTAACAAAAATAGGAAAAGCAAATGATTAAAAATGCATTTCTATTGATTCTGTATAAAGATAATTTATTCAAATATTTTTGAAGAAATCGCCCATGCTTCTTTTTTCTTTAAAGTAGATAAATATGCAGCGAAATAAAAAAAGTCAGATATCTTTCTAAAAGCATGTAAATTTAATAAAAAAAAAATCATTTCCAAAAATTGATACACAAATCATGACAATACTTCCTTTTTATGTTTTGAAACAAAAAAAAATAAGCATGTCTGTCCAAAGAATAGAAATTTCAAAGAAACCGAAATTTTAATAAAGTGTCTAAAACTATTACCCCCATTTAATTCTACATTTAGCACATAAAAGTATGTTTTTTATTACATATTTGAATTAACAAGGTGACAAATATTTGTAAAAAATCAAGATGGGGTTAAAACTGTATCGGATGTCATTAACGATCGGGGTTAAAACAATTCGAAGCAAATAACAAAATCATGCTCTTAATAACCATCCATTAGCTTCCGTAAGCATATGCATATGCTGCAAATCTTTACTTACTGCATTCAATGTAGAGTTTGTCATTGCAGTAGTTGGTATATCCTAATCTGTTACCAGTACAGTCATCAATACCATTGGAGGAATAATAGTAGTTACTACTAGGACAGTTAAAATCTGTTACTATAGCAGTATGGGAACGGTCATATCGCCCATAAACGCTGTAAGCACTGTAAACAAATACAAAACTGGATTCCTATGCAGTTAATAAATGGTTAATCATAAGATAAGAAAATATGTTCTGATTATTAGTGACATATCTATCCCTTAGAGACCAAATGCTTTAGAAACTAAATAAAAAAAAGAATCATATAGACAAGTATTCACATTCTGCACTTCAGACGGGCGTTTTTACCAAAAAATGTAATCAGTGACGCTAAAAAAAAAGCTACAATAGCCAAATAAAGAACAAAATTGGAGAGCATTGAAGACCAACTTTTCCAAAATACATTTAATGTAGTATAGTCCTTGGATAGAATATCCTAGTATTATGAAAAAATTCCGTAACAGTTAATTTAGAATTATGACAGTATCGCTGAATATTTATGTAAATATAGAAGTGCTGACTACTGGGCTGGTGATAACCTTGTAGAGGAGACTAAATAAACTAATTATATAGTTGATTAGTGCTTCACTTTTAATATCTATATTAACAATGACCTAACAAACATTATATCAAATCGGTACTAAAATGTAAATTGGTGTTTATTTAAAAATTGATCCTGATATAACAAGACAATAACCAATATAAAAAAAAAATCTTTTTGCAGTGATGTAGCAATATGAAAGGATATGTACATCTATTCCTACAAGATTCATTCGCCTTGAATTGTATCCTCCTGGATATTCTATTGGTAAATGAAAACTACTGACCAAATAAAAGTAACATTTGGTGCAAAAATGCACCACCTAGAAAATATATGCATATTGTTCCAAATGAATTTATTTTAGTATCATCAGCCATGATAGTTGATGGATAAAATCTCCATATATAATTTTCAACCTACATACTATAAGAAACATGTTGTGTGGTAACATTTATATAAGAAACATGTTGTGTGGTAACATTTATTAAAGAAGTTGCAGTGAGAACATTTTTGAAAATGTTTACGATGACGTATGGACAACATACCACATACGACAGACGACGACGATCGCAAAGTGATGGCAAAGGCTTGAATGGACTTTTAAACTAGGTGAGATACAAGTAATATTTGTATTATTGCATCAATCATGTCAATTATATCTCCTAAAACTTTAATAATTTTGTTAAAAAAGACATACGAGGAATATCCCAGATATCGGCAAGCAGAATGAAACTGGTTTGTATATTGATTATAGTTGTGACAGACATAACCCCATTGTCCATTATAGTAAATCTGTAGATATCCTTCACTATCATTTGTCAGGCGGAATGATAAATGACCTGTTGATCAAAATAAAAAGTATTTTATTCAAGCACGTTAAAGCATTAGAAACAGTTGTGTTGTTTTAATACAATATATAAGTGAACTTACAACAACTTAATAATATGACAAATGAAATACGTTTATGGAATAATTTGTTTGTAAGCTGCTTTGATTTTGATTCGAATGTACGCTAAACATAAAGATTTAAACAAGAATGTGTCCCTAGCACACGGATGCTCTATCCGCACTATCATTTTCTATGTTCAGTGGACCGTGAAAATGGGGTAAAAACTCTTAATTTGGCATTAAAATTAGAAAGATCATATCATAAGAAACATGTATACTAAGTTTCAAGTTGATTGGACTTCAACTTCATCAAAAACTACCTTGACCAAAAACTTTAACCTGAAGCGGGACAGATAGACGACCAAACGGACGAACGCAAGGACGAAAAAACGAACGAACGCACAGACCAGAAAACATAATGCCCATAAAAAAACCATACAAACTATGTTATAAGATTTGATTGATCGAAAGATAGTTGCTTAACCTCGCATCAGCCCAAAAGGCTATATCGCGATGAGTATTATATTCGAGTATTCAAATATCCAGTTTGAGTCCGATAGTTTACATAGCTGATGCCCATTGGCTTTTCGTTTTTTTGTGAATGCAAAGTTTCGACTTTATCTTTTTGTTACGTTCTCTGAGATTGCCATCTTAATACCAATTAAAATGACAGCAAGATCATCTAATTAAATCACATTTACAAACAAATAAGTATGAAATCAAAGCGGCCATCAAGATCGTCCTGAAAATAACAGAAACAAATTACCACCGGTATTTAGTCAGTTGATCTCAACACTTGGTTTCCTTATATTGTTGTCTGTCTTGTCATTTTTTCTATAAAAAAAAACAACATTGGCGCCATTTTTTTCTGGAGCTTTTGATATCTGCTCGTCTTTTGTTAAGAAACCTTTTGCTGTTTGAGACTACACAATAGTGTAAACGGTGTAACCTACTCAAAGGAAGTGTGACTCTTACATTTTTATTTTTTCATCATAAAAAGAAAAAGAAGTATAGAATGTTTTACCATGTCTTCCAACTACGTCAGCAGTTGTAGCTCTGTCAAAGTATTGAGCAGTTGTAACTTCAGTTCCTAAAATCATATCATAATTTTTAAAGAACCAGGTCATCACAAATGGTGTGTACTAAAAAATCAGTCCAACATCAATGTTCTAGTATTCATACATATTATGTGTTTAATATACAAAATAAATCCCTTGTATTACTTGAAAAGAGCGAGGGTAGTTTGACTGTCCCTTTGGTATCTTTCGTCACTCTTTTATTCTAGTTTAGTTTAAACATGTCATCCAATTCAATATCAGTAACAATGGGTACAAAAGATTAGCATTTTTACTATGCGTAACGTGGTGGTTATCCCGTGTGAATTATAGCATGTAGAGCTCATATTATGTAAATTCTTTTAAAGATCGATTCGACGAAATACTTCAAATTACAGGATAAATATTCTTTAATTTGACAATGGCTCATCTGGAATTTATCGCTTTTCTATCAAAATGTATCGATAAACATCGTTAAAATTCCTTAATAGTTAAGACAAAATATTGTGTGGATGCTTTATCTTTATTTATGGCAATGAAAGAAGTATCAAAGTTAATATAGTTTAATGTTAAAATTATATACTACACGAAGCAAAAGAACATAAACGGTTATATCATGTATATTGCGACAACTTGAAACACTAAAATATTTAACCTTTCATATTGACGCAATTAGAACCACATCAAAAAGACATCAATTACATGTCAATATGTTTTTTCTAGATCATTACACTAGATGATTTTACGGTTAGTACAGGTTCAATTGAAAAATGATTTTGAGGTAACGTGCATGCGAGTTCATTGTCGAAATGACGTTTATACTATGACTGTTGTGTTTACAATTATTTGATAAATGAATTATAGCGTCGGATGAATTTACTACATTTGGTTAAATACTAGACTGCAATAAACATATTAACACTTGATATTTAGCCTCCATATACTTAGTAACCTTAAACATGTCTCTTAATAACCTTCTGACGTCAATCAACAATCCCTCTTTAATTATATATGACGTCATCTTTTTAAAATTGTGATGCTAAATTTTACGGGAACTTGAGCGCTTTTAAGTAATGGCCCACACATTTGCATAGTGCAAAAACGTCTATTAATAAAATGTACTTACTACCTTCTGATTTAGGGTAACCTGCAATTAGAAAAAGAATTGGTGTACGCATTGTGACAAGATATGTGTGACTTGCAGCTACACATGAATTCAAAGTATGCCTATGGTTTCATTTGACAGTATTAAATTAGTAAGTACTTGCGTTTGAAAAAAACGTTAACAAAAATTTCATTTAGCACTAGGTTGCTCCATTATATTGGTATTATATATGGAGTTGCTGATATATTGATGCACATAAAGGTATCGTTATATATGTTACGGCCAATGGAGATATAGTACTATTATCTAGTCTTTTTATGTCAGTCTTTTTTTTGAAAGAAATAATAAAACAGAATGAAGAGAGGATCAGTGAATTCATTATAACGAACACTGTCTTTTTATTTCAATAATAATAGGTATATTGACCATCGAATCATTCCATCAACAATAATGCTGATGAATGTACACCTGTGTTTTGATATCTCAGCCCTGTCACTTAATATTGATCAATGAATTTACCAAAAGTAAATTAAAGGAAATACAAAATTTGCTGTTTGTTTTTATACTCTTTGGTCGTGTTGTTGTCTCTTTGACACATTCCCTATTTCCATTTTCAATTTTAAATGTCAAATGCGATTTAAGTTGCTTTCAGTATTCCGTGAAGCGACATCTTTAATAAATAATAAGGGGACTTCGTCCCCTTAAACAGTAGAAAAATCAATACAAAATATATACATATATATAATGTCTAATGTTCTAATGAACTCATAATCGTTAACTTTTTTCTAACTTTTGTATATTCCCGCATTTGCGCAGAAACCTCTTTCTTTCTCTCTTTCTTCCAGCCTCGTTTGTCATAAGACTTTGAGTAAAATAGGATCAACATCGGAAACATTACGGTATTTCCGGCATATGTTAGAATTTAAAAAAGTAATTGATACGGATTTCGTCCTCTTTCTCAAGTAACACCTGCCTCATATTAAACACTGATTATGTCTTCCCAAATATAACAACGACAACTGACCAACAAAGTTGTAACTCACTTAACTTGATTTTGGCTTTTAATTAGCTTTCAGTAACTGCGAGTACTCTCAAATCGTACTTTGATGTTAATTTGACTTGTTGATACAATTGTAATATTGTTTTGTTATTTTATGTTTCTCTATTTATAATATATACCAGCTTTGATAAGTGTTTAGTATGAATTAGTTAATTGTAAAAAAAAAATCCGTTCTCCATTTTTACTGTATACCTTACAACACAACTATTTTCTTTTACCTGTGTACAATATTTTATTTGGCGACAAGGTTATTAGTTCAAGGTTATGGTTCACTTTCTGTAATTATTTAACATTTCCCAGCTGTATACTACTGTTGCTTTTATCTATTTTGAATTTTACATTGTGTCATAGATCAAATTTATTCGTTCAGTGTATTTTCACTTGTGTGTATATGTCTTTTGATTGAGTTAAGCCATTTCAATTGATATTTAGTGTGTATTTCTATGTTGTGATGTAACACTATTGTTTCGGGAAAGGGTGAAGGTTGGTTTCCTTTAAAACGTTTAAACCCGCTGCATTTGTTTGCACCTGTCCTAAGTTAGAAACTTAATGTTCAGTAGTTGTCGTTTGTTGATGTGGTTCATGAGTGTTTCTCGTTTGTCATTTTTTTTATATAGTTAGACCGTTGGTTTTCCCGTTTGAATGGTTAAACACTAGTTATTTTTTGAGCCCTTTATAGCGTACTGTTTGGTGTGAGCCAATGCTCCGTGTTGAAGACCGTTCCTTGACCTATAATGATTTTTCTTTTACAAATTGTCACTTGGATGGAGAGTTGTCTCATTGACACTCATAACACATCTTCTTATATCTACATAAAACGACTAGCTAATTCAAGGAAAAGAGACACATGAATGTATTACATGATCAAAATTATAGTTGGACAAACAAATATTACACATTTTAATTCGAGTTAACTTACGACAAGAAACACTTGCGTCTTCTCTATGTTTACAATTATGGTGGTTCCATCCATTTGATGAGCACTGGGATAAGTCACTTTCATACCCATTACAGGATAAATCATCCAACATAATAGATCCATACCCTTGACCAAAGGCAGCATTTCCATATGCTGTAACGCTTCTACATGTAAAATAGTAAATCAGTAAAATTTATTTTTAATTGATAAAAATTTGCTTAATTGAACAAATAGTGTTTATTAAAATGTTTTCCCTAGGATTATATTCCTAAACTCTAATTGACAAAACATTTCGGAATTTTTGATTGCTGTGTGTTTGTTTTTTCTACTTTGGCTAAAGGTATAGGGGGAAGGTTGAGTTCTCACAAAATATGTTTAACTCGTGCATTCTTTTTGCGCCTGTCCAAAGTCAAGAGCCTCTGGCCTTATTCATGTATGATTTTTAATTTTAGTTCATTTATATATTTTGGAGTTCAGTATTATGACCATTATCACTGAACTTATACACATTTTTGTATAAGGGGCCAGCTGAAGCACGCCTCTGGGTGCGGGATTTTCTCGCTGTGTTGAAGACCCCTTGGTGGATATCGGCTGTTTACTTCTCTTTGGTCGGTTTGTTGTCTCTTTTGCAAATCCCCATTTCCATTCTCAATTTAATGTACATTTGAATATAAAAATATTGTGACAAATTGTGACTTAGAGGGGAGTTGTCTCATTGGCACTCATTCCACATCTTTTTATATATAAATAAGTATGTATCGGGCCTATTAATTTCTAATCATCATTTGTATCGTAATCAAGTTTTCGTCGTTCAACAAACTGTGGATATTAAGATGAAATTTGTTTTCGCTTTTTGTCATCTATTCCTACCCATGCAGTTGTAAACTTGTATACAGTGGTTTAACTTAGACTACAAACAAAATACCAAACCAAAATATGTTATAACATATACAATGATCGCCTAAGTTTAATAATAGTACTTCACTTAATTTTGAAAACAAATTCAGACGTTTTGCCGATTAATATCATCCTGTCAGTAGCCAGTGTTGCCGTATTGCTAGATACAGGAAATGGTAGTTAACCGATATTCAGATCTTGTAAATCGATTAGACATATACATAGACAAATCAAGGTAACACACGACAATAGAGGGAATCATGTGTACCAAAATAGAGCGAGGACGGTTGCGTCGACCAGGATTGATATCATACTTTGCCATCAACACTCACCATGCGAATTCACACTTAGTCAAATTGTCACAATCGTGACATAACCTATAAAATTTTAGATCAGACGACTATGCTGGTATCTTATTATCTAAGACCGCGAACATATTTCGCTAGTGAGTTGAGATACGGACGCATTGATTGGTCAATCGATTCGTGGTTTTGGCTGTAAAACTTATGAAGTGTCGATTTCTGTCGGTCTTCTTAATCACTCTGTAAGTTTTATGTAAGAAGCATACCCCTATCAATTCATACTGTAAATTGTGACCTTACACGAGCGTAAAATATTAGATGAGGTATTTAAACGCATTACAACGACGCACATGTAATATTGTACTGCCATATTAAAGGTTTCTCAAAAGTATTAAAGAAGGTTATTTTAAAGCTTCTGTTGTATAAACGTTAACACTAGCATACGATTTATCATATACAAAACATTTCAAATTTGCTTTGTGTTGCATGTGTTTCATTTAAATGTTACTATAATTAGAACAACGAGATCAAATATTGTTTATAATATGACTGAAAATTCTTTCTCAAACATCATAACAATAACGACTTCAAATAAATCAGAAATACCCAAATATCTTTCAAGAGTAAGAGTAGTTAGATTGAATTACCCATATCTATTGTACCCTAACATTGCACATATTACTCTAGCGTCCTTTATATCAAAGCTGTCATCACAAATTGTTCCCCAGGCTCCATTGTGGTATAATTCAACACGTCCTTCCCAATAATAGTTACCACCAACCAGCCTTACATCTACAAAATTAATAAGAATAAGAATAAGAATTTATTAGTTAAAATACCCCATATCATTTGTTCTTCTATAATCCTGTATTCTGTCGATATCTATATTTCGGCATTACATGATATCATGTTTTTTTCTCTGACTGTTTATAAAAATAATTTCAACGGATATGTATTGATGGATATTTTAGTTTAAGTCACAAGTTAGTTACTGGTTAGCCTCTTAAAAATATTTTTTACACTTCCACATTCTGTATGTGTCTGTCCCATGTCAGAATCCTGTATTTCCGTAGTTATCGTTGTTTCTGTTAAATCATATTTATTTTTTCGTTTATTGTTTTGTATTTCAATCAGAGTACCGTTTCACAAAGCCATCGTAAATCTACGTGTCATCGTAAGTCCATCGTAACGAAATCGTAGGTTTTACGGCCGTTTCACAAAGCCGTCGTTAGTTAAGATGATCGTAAATAATACATATATCCTGACGTAACTTACTACTGCAATACACAGTCGTATCTCGATATAAGTTTTTAGGCGAATAAGAATTAAACCATCCAAATCTAGTACGATGGCTGCAGCATTCAGTATTCTTCATCAAGATACCGCAAATGTCACAAGACGAATAATAATCTTCAATATATGAACTACACTTTCTTCGTTTGTTCCCATTGAAAATAACATTGGCAATAGATGGAACCAGATATAAAACAAGATACTTACTCCTGAAACGCAGGTTTTATTAGCTTTGCGTTACTACGATTAGAAGGGGGGTGGTAGTGGGGTGATGTTCCTATCAGAACTGGTCGACTAACATGGCGTTAGTAAGGCAAGTGCTAGTACGTGTTACAAATCTCAACGTTAGGTATTTTGAATCACTTTCCGTCTAAACAAATAACTAAATGGGCTTTCTATCACGTCCGCATTCTGTACCTTTTTATAATTTTATTACTACAGGCACAGTTGTAATCGACAAAACGTTTAAAGAAGGATGTTTTATTCCAATTAATTAATTAAAAGAGCACACAATAAGCATATTCGACAATATTAATAATACATTTTATTTTACAAATTATATACCAACGCAATAATTGATAAGAAGTTATAATAGCATATACACATTACAACGACATAGTTTTAACTAGATAGTATTTTTGTTTCTACTTTTTTGGAAGTAAAATAACTCTGTCTTTGCTACGCATCTACATTAGAGAAAAAAATATAAAAACTACATATTGAATATGCCCTGTGAACTGTCTGCATGCATAAAGATAGGATTGCATATGTTCCAGACCATATGAGTATTTGGTCCGTATGCGTATCTCGATCGTAGTTTTTTTGCGAATATGAAAATCTAAGATGGATGCAGTGTTCTTTATTCTCAATCAAGATGCCGCAAATGTTAGAAGACGGAGAAGGTTCTTCAATTTTTAACCTACATTTTTTTCATTTGATCATTTTGATAATGAAATGGATTTTTATCCCGATATAGACTTGAAATACATCTAGTATCAATAAAATAGCATTTGCAATAGAACCAGATATAAAACATGATACAAATAGGTTCCATGCACTAACTCCTGAAACAAGGTTTTGTTAGCGTAGCGCTACTCACTACCAACGTCCGAGTAAAAAATAAATAAGATATAAATTGCAAAAACGTAGATCTCTGAAACTAAAGAAAAATAATAACAGTTGCATTATTTCATGCATCAATTGTAAATAATTAGAGGCTCCAAGGAGCCTTTGTCGCTCACCTGATATTTTTATTTAAAATTGATGCATGAAATAATGCAACCCTTAATATACATTTGCTTGAGTTTCAGAAAAATAAGTCAGAAACTGCATTTCCCCCTAAGTTCTATTTATAGCCATGTCTGCCATGTTGGTTGGCATGCAGGGTCATCGGACACACTTTTTAAACAAGTTACCATAGTAATGATTGAGGCCGAGATTGGTTAAATTTGTCGTAGTTGTTTCATGAGAGAAGATTTTTGTAAAAGATTACAAAAACTTACGACAAATTGTTAAATTTAACTTTAAAGGACAATAACTCCTTATGATGTCAATTGACAATTTTGGTAATGCTAACTTATTTGCAGATCTTACCTTGTTGAACAATAATGTTGTTTACAGTTTATTTCTATCTATAATAATATTAAAGATAATAACAAAAAACTGCAAAAGTTCCTTAAAATTACTAATTCACAGACAGCAACCCAACAACAGCTTGTCTGATTAGTTTGGAAATTTAAGATAGAACTTAGCCTGATGAACTTTTTTACCCCATGTCAGTTTTGCTCTAAATGCTTTGGTCTCAGAGATATAAACAAAAACCTGTATTTTACAACTATTTTTTTTAGCCATATCGGCTATATTTGTTGACAGGCGGGGTTATCGAACATGTAACAATATGTACATAACTTGGCTAATCTGTGTTACTATGAATTATCGTAGATATGGTCATAGTTATGAATCATTTTCCAATTTTTGCATGCGTTGTCGTTGATACATTATGACCATAGAGAGACGACAATAAGACAAACAGCAAAATACAAAATTTAAAAACACATTCTATAGCTATTAAATTCATATAAGGCAACCCTTTTGTGGGTTGGTTGTAGCATATTTATCTCATGCACTGACCTTTAAAAGAGACCACAAAAAATTTTTCTTGTAGATACTCATATAATATTATGCATCCTATACCGCTAATAGGTGCTTGAATATCAGATATTTATTTGAAATAACCCCAAATATAAGAGGTTGTGGATGAGGTTTACAGAATAAGGAATAATGTCGTTCCCCCCCCCCAAAAAAAAGAGAGAATGTAAGAAAAATGAGCATAAAATAAGAAATATGGAATAAAAGGATGCTTAAATGAAGGAAAAAAAAACATTGGAAAAAAGGCAAAATAAAAAAGCGATTACAAAATTAAAGGATTAAGACAATAACTAAACTCAGCGTTTTTTGCATACCAAATTTATTATTGATTTAAGTATATTACTTGGAATGAAATGTTGAACTGGTCCTAATCAGGTCTGGTTCGTTGATATAACCTAGGCAAATTATGTACATTCGTAATCATCATTATTTTGCTCCAAAGTCACGATCTTGCACGAGTTAAAAAATCTTGATTTACCATTTCGTCAACTATTCCAGACAAAGTTAACCTTAAATCCTTCACCTACATTGTTTCAGAAATTATAACAACTATGATAACATAGTTTGTGATAGAGTTCAGATCAAAATAACCGTTGACAACAAAAAGCTCTTCAATAGCAGAAAAACCCGGAAACAACTAGTTTATATAAATTTCATTCAATCAAAGACTTATTCTAGATTGATCACTGTTACGGTTAGAGCCGAATATTTTGAACCAAAGATGCAAAAGAACAGAAACAGTTGACGAGCTATCTGACCAAAAATGTCCTAAAAATAGCAAAATCAGTTGAAGATGCCTGGTGGTCTTAAACATTAATTTCTTTATTATTCTAAAATATATGGACAATTGAAGGGAATTGGAGAATCAAAACGTCTCTTCCGCCGGAATGATCCTTACGTCTGCAGTTTTATATTTGTAAGATCAATAATTCATTACAATTGTAAACAAAAATTTACTGCAAAGGTCTGGAAGACAAATGCTCAAGGACGGATGACATTGTTTTTTATTTTTGGGGGGTAACACATTTTTTTCACTACGAATAATTGTTAAATATATTTTAATATTCTTCAAAACAATTGATTGATAGACATTTTTTTTATATTTTGTTGGATAGTTTGACTATCAATGATAAAATCTGGTTCTGGTGATCAAATTCTTACTCTATCAGATCCCAGATTACTCTTAATGTCGGATAACTAATGGTGCTGTATATTTTATAAATCTTAATGCTCACCTTCACAGTACTATGATCTACTATTACCTCATATCACAAACTAGATACGATAAACGGCTCATATCGTATCTTGTGTTTAGAACCAACTCGTTGAACTGCATCAACAGGAATGGCTAAATGTATTGGAAGATATGCCTAAATTACGAACATATAAAAACATTAAAACTGACTACAATGTAGAGCTATACTTGAAAAGGTGTTTATCAAGACAACAACGATCAGTGATAGCCCGGATGCGAAGCGAAACTTTACATTTAGAGATCGAAAAGGGCAGATTTCGTAACGTGCCACTTGACCAACGCCTTTGTAAAAATGCAAGTCTCAATCAATAGAGGACGAATCCCATGTCTTGCTGTTTTGTGAACGCTATGAACAATTACGAACAACATTATTTAATGATATCCGAGATAAGTACAACATAGACTTAACTACGCTACCAGCGAACATCAAATTAAAACATTTATTTTGTAATTACAGCAAGCTTGTTTCTAACTTTATTTTGAACAGTTTTACCATCAGACAATCTGTGATCAACTGATAACGTGCCTTGCTATAATATGCGTGTAAATTTGAACTATACTTATTTATTTATTTTATTTTCAATAATGACACACAATGTACAGTGCATCATAAGCCTATTTGGCTGGCTGAAAATTACTTGAATATATGAATGCAATTTTTGTTATAATTCAGGTTGCACTTTAATATTAAAATATTCTATTCTATTCTATTCTATTCTATAAGTAATTTGATCTGATGTACTGCTTGTTATCCCAGATATCCAAAAAAAATACAAATAAAATAAAATATTTATATTTAAGCGTTTTTACTTTCAATCAAATTTGATAAACGGTTTCATTTGTGTAGTGCAGTGACAAATTCAAAAAGGACACATAATTTAAAGAATAAGCATATTGCGTATTGAATAGATAAGAATGGTAAAAATAATTACAGAACAATTTTTTAAGAAACGAAGATCCCCTTCTTCCTGTCCCCATCGTTGCCCCAATCCAGACCCTCACTGTGACGGATAGTTTTGTTTAATATATCTATATTTTTCTGTCTTCAAAAGGAACATTTGTACAAAGTGTTGTTAATATATGTAATGGACAATACTAGTATATACACTGAATGCCCTCTTAGCCGATGTCGTAATTTAATTTCAATGACAGAGAGCGTTTGAAAATTTCCCTCCCTGTGCAATATGTTACCGGGTATTAAACTCAAAAGGCATAACAATTTTCAGGAATACTTGCATAATTCTTTAATCGTTTTAAATTCTGTATTAACTTTATATCTATAATAAAAGTGTCATAACTTGAATATGGAAAACGGGCTAAACTTCTTTACTTGCATTAATTTTGATATAAAAATATCGTAATAATTCGCCATCCGTAATAATTATTTAATATGTTTATTTGGCATGCCATACTCGATAAAAGTGCGGACTTGAAAGAAAGCACTCTTCCGTTTTACGATATCCTTACGTAACTTGCGATCAATTTTGTATTCCTTTACGATGCCTTTTTGAAACACACGTAACGGCCGGAACGTAGAACCACACGTAAACGGATCGAAAACTGATACGATGATCGTAAGTTAGGAAGGCGTTGTGAAACAGTGGCCAGGCCGTTAGTTTTCTCGTTTTAAATGTTATTTTGATGTCAATTAACTTGCTATGTTGTATGAATTTGTACTAATTGACCAGGGCCGTACGGTGAGTGATATATAATTACGTCTACTCAGTTTAGTCTCCGGTAGAGAGATGCCAGATTGTCGATGTTATCACTTTTTTTTGCTAACCGCTTTTGGTTTTTTTCAAACCTTTTCCAAAACAATGTATCAATTATTTGCAATCTTGGAAAAAGATGGTAACTATATTGTACAAATATAATGAATTCACATGCAATTCTATTATGCCTTAAACATTATGTCATAATCTTGATATTACAAGATTACTGAAAAGAATTGAACTCTCAATTGATTTTTTAAAACCAATATAACACAAGGAAATATATCAATCTGTATATACCATATCCTCCAAGTGTATCAGACGTTGTCATTCTATACTGATAAGTAGAAGATTCATAATCTGAAAACATTTAAAATAAACCAATTATAAAAGAAAGAATTAAAATGAAACTAAAAACATGAAAATTCATTACAGTTTAAATTTTTCAAACTTTTTCTACAATTGTCCGTTTATAAATTTTAGAATTATAAAGAAACTGGGGTTTCAACTCCCATCAAACTAGCTAGATGAATTTGTCTATTTTTCGTGTCCGTTTTGGTCATATAGCTTTCAACTGTCTCTGTTTTATAGATGATCGGCTTTCAAATATTTCGACGTTCCTGATTAAGGCAAATCATAAAACGCGTTTCGGACACATGAAATAAATAACATGTTGTTTTCATTTTTTTACAGAATAATCGGTTCCAGTTACAATGTACACCCGTCGAGTTACTCATAACTATAATAATAAATCCAGTAGTATGTCACTTCTGATGACAACTAAAGGGGTAGGGATTATAGCAACGAGAAAGGCAGTTCTTACATAGACACTACACATGTATTTTACAAATTTATTGCAAGCGTAATTTATGATAAATTAACACTTAAATAAGCAAACTGTATTCAGTTGTTTATCAATAATCGGGTTTCTGCATGCTAAAATAACAGTTATACAAACATTCGTCTTTTTATATCTACATGTATAGTAGTAAACGTTGACTTTTGATGTAAATTTTTCGCTGGATAGCAATGAATTTGAATAACAACATTTTAAATTTAAATTGCCAATCAATTATCTTAATTCTAAACCAATTATCAACATGGCGAAACATGTAGAAGAATGAAATATCATCCTCTCAATTACCAATAACAATGAACTGTAAATTATACATTTTATACTTATTTGTTTCAATACAATGAGAAGTTTATTATAATAAAGAATGAAATATGGTTTATACATATTATTACAAAAAGAATAAAGATTGCACGGTTAGCATGGTTAGATCCGTAAACTTACCCTTCCGGAGCACCTGAGATCACCTCTAGTTTTTGTAGGGGTTCGTGTTGTTTATTCTTTAGTTTTCTATGTTGTGTCATGTGTACTATTGTTTTTCTGTTTGTCTTTTTCATTTTTAGCCATGGCGTTGTCAGTTTGTTTTAGATTTATGAGTTCGACTGTCCCTTTGGTATCTTTCGTCCCTCTTTTAGTAGTTTATTTTTAACATTTGTGACATTCGTCGACATCTAAATTTCTGAATTTCGCCATTCGTTGACAATAAAAGGAAATCATGTTAAATACTTACATGACTTTGGATTTCCTATTATAATAAAGAATGAAATATGGTTTATACATATTATTACAAAAAGAATAAAGATTGCACGGTTAGATCCGTAAACTTAAGTTTTTTGTAATTATGAAATTAAAAATATATCAGGATTTTTACAACTATAGTGATGAATTCCGAGTTTTTGGGGGGTATGTATATTTGCCGTACATTCGAAATTGATACTTTGCACTTGATATATTTACATAGAGTCTAATTCACATCGAGGTTGAATTGTTCTTTTTATTTATAGCTATTAAAAATCAGACATGTTACTTTCCGTTTTGAATTTCCCTTGGAGTTTAGTATTTTTGTGATGTTACTTTTTTCTTACCAGTAAATCATTCAATGTCTTTCATACATAATATATAAATATATACATATATATTTCTTCTAAAAAGTCATAGATGAAAACTTTTTTGGGGTCTCACAGTCAACCAATGTAACCCACATCAATGTAACAGTGAATTTGTATAATCAGGGATTATGTAGAATCACTAAAAGCATTAGTGATGATATATATTCCCTAAAAATGACCAGTGATTTTACATAATCACTGAAACATTTTAATAATTATTCTACAAATTCCCTCATATGATTTCAGGGATTATCAATAATTTAAAGATCCTTGTTAAATTGAATTAAATATTGTGCTTGACATTAAAAAATTGTGTATAGTGCCTAACATATTAATATATATTAATATATATTTTGCTTATCATTTAAAAAATTGTGCTTAACATTTTAATATATTGTGCCCAACATTTTAATATATTCAGGTTATCATTTAAATATATTGTGCTTAACATTTTACAATTTATGTGTATAATGATGTTTTAAAATCATTAGATTGTTTTCAAGATTACCCAGATGTATGGAGCTAAAAGTAAATGTTGATAAAAAAGGTGGTGTTTTTTTTTTCAAGGAGACGACCATCATGTAATTTTCATTTTTTTTTAATGAAAAAAAATCTGGATATCGATGATGAATCAACTACTTGGGCATAATTTTAACAAGAACAGGCAATTTTAATAAAACAAAACAATTCAACGTACAAAATGCCACTTCATGTAAGACTCTTTACAAAGCGTTAAGACTATGTCGTCCACGTAATCTTTCTATGTGTAGTTAGTTGGACTTATTTGATAAAATGGTGAAACCAATGTTACTGTACGGTTGTGAAGTATGGGGTATTGGAAATAATGACATAACTGAAAGGGTACAACTAAATTTTGTAAATTATTATTAGGTCTGAAAACATCAACACCTTCTTACATAATGTATTGGGAGCTTGGAAGACATCTTATAGACTTGGACAGAAAAATTAGATTGATCTCATTTTAGGGGAAATTGAAATTCTGGTAAATTGACGAAACTATCATATGCTTTATATAAATTGTGCTATCACATGTCTATTAATGAAAATGTGAATTTTCATTGTTAAACAGAGTAAAGACTATTTTAAATGAATGCTGTATCCCCAATGCGTGGATAACCGCAGTCATTTAGGAAATGGTTACTTTCATAATTTTCATTCAACAAGTTCAGACTTAAAGATCAGTTTGTACAAGTCTGGCATTCTCTGCTTGAAAACTTACCAAAGGCACTGCATTATAAACGTTTTAAAAAATATTTTTGGAAAAGAAGCTTGGGAACAAACTATCTTTTTTGATTTGTGTAGATTTAAGACCACATATCACAAGCTCAATATCGAACAGGATAGATCGAACAATATAGTTAGAACTAATAGACCGTGTCTTCTATGTAATAAAAATGACGCCGGTGATTAATTTCATTACATACTAGAACGTAAATACCTTGAAGAAAACAGGAAACATTGTATGTCACATTATTATTTTAAAAATGCAGATATTGTTAAATATAAACAGATTCTTAATACTAGTAAATAAAACTAATTAGTAATTTCAGTTATTATGCATAATCCCTGACGTATTTTTTAGTGATTATACATAATGCCTGAAATTTTCAGTGATTATATATAATCCCTAAACTAACCAGTGATTCTACATAATCCCTGAACATTTCAGGGATTCTACATAATCACTGTTTATACAAATTCACTGTAACCCATATACATTTGCATGATACCGAATCCTGTGGATTTAAACGTGTCATTTTCTGTTTACAAAACTTTGAATTTTTCGAAATACTAAGGATTTTCTTACCCCAGGAGTAGATTACCTTAGCCGTATTTGGCACAACTTTTTGGAATTTTGGATCCTCAATGCTCTTCAACTTTGTATTTATTTGGCTTTTTAACTATTTTGATCTGAGCGTCACTGATGAGTCTTATGTAGACGAAACGCGCGTCTGGCGTATAAAATTATAATCCTGGTATTTTTGATAACTATTGAAAACACTACTATGTTTGGTACATTCAAATACTTTGCACAGCAAACAAAAATACTTCTATAAAGAACAACAGAATAATGCATAACCTAAACTGAACATCTTACACTATCTGCAGTCATTTTTAAAAGATAGGCAACCATTGTAAAACTGTTAAGTGAAAGTATTATTTTCAAAATGTTCGTTATCTGAATCAAAAGTTTATGCTGTCAGTATAGCCTATATTTTCGGTATATTGTTTTATATGCTCACGAAACATGAGTAAGTTATATACTAACCACAGGAAATACTAGCATCTTCACTATGTGTACAGTCATTTGTGTACCATCCGTTAGATTTACACTGAGCTAAATCAGTCTCATATCCTGAACACTCTAAATTATCTAACATTATGGACCCAGAGCCTTCTCCAAATCTTGCGTTAAAATATGACGCAATGGACCTGCAACATAAACACTCGTGAATGTAAACAATGGCTACGTTCAATTCAGCGCAGTTATGTAGGACTAAAATATATTAAATATAATTCAACTTATATTATGAATCATTTTTATCACCTTATATATAAACTAGTAGAGTACATTCAATAACTTTATTTTTGTTCTGTGATGTACACCACTGGGTCGATGCCACTGCTGGTGGACGTTTCGTCCCCGAGGGTATCACCAGCCCAGTAGTCAGCACTTCGGTGTTGACATGAATATCAATAATATGATCATTTTTATAAATTTCCTGATACAAAACTTTGAATTTTTCGAAAAACTAAGGATTTTCTTGTCCCAGGAATAGGTTACCTTAGCCGTATTTGGCACAACTTTTTGGAATTTTGGATCCTTTATGCTCTTCAACTTTGTATTGTTTGGCTTTATAACTATTTTGATATGAGCGTCACTGATGAGTCTTATGTAGACAAAACGCGCGTCTGGCGTACTAAATTATAATCCTGGTACTTTTGATAACTATGTTTACTTAGTCTAAGTGTTTGTTGACTATGAAATCCAGAATTTGTATTACTTTCTTTTAATGTAAAAAAAAAACATCTTAAAAAAATAAAATAAAACTCTTTACGATTAAGTTCAAATCTGCCTAAGAATGAGTGGTGAAAATGTGACAAACAATAACCCATTTAAGTTGAAATTAAATTAATATATGTTAAAATTGTATGTAACGATGCACTAATATAACATGTACAACATTCGTTCACTTTTCTTGTTTTCGTCACTCAAGATACAGTTTGGATGAAATGCACAAGAAATTAACAATTACGGAGAGCTAAATCCGTTATTTGCTATCATTCTATCCAAAAGTTATCTAGATATTTCTCAAATTACAAGAAACGCAGAACCGAAGGACCTACCATTTCTAAATCGCGATGACTTCAATTAGAAGGATTAGGTCAATGGATTTTTTCTGCCATGGTTTGAAATTTATCGAAATTGCATGATGCCTACAAGAACTGACAGTTAACTACTGTAGCTCTTTAACTAGTCAACTTTAAAATAAATTAAGCGTCTTTATACAATGGACCAATTCATGAATGTCTTGCCTAGACATTTAAGTATATAACGAGGGAGGAATCTGAATTTCTTAAATGATAAATAATTGCTAGAAATATTCCATACATTTATTGGATCGAATGATCTTACTTGGAAATACTAAAAAGGTGTTCCCTACACAAGTTCAACAAATCATTGCAATTGGTAAAATATAACTAACATTTTATTTCAAAAGCAATCCAACAAACGAATTTACTATTGTTAGTCAACTTCTAAACTAATTATTCACGTTCTTTTATACTTCCATTACTACCTACAGGAATCAGCATAAATACCCCACGATATTGTTACTTGTACTTGTTTCCCTAATGAACAGTCATAAATGTTGATCACCAGCTTTCAACGGCGTAAAATTTGACCTAAAAAATTGTGTTTAGTAGTTCCTGATATTTTATGACAAAGCGTTGTGCAGAAATGTTATATGTTCTTGGGGAACACACGCGCGATTTAAGTTTCATAAATAATATTTTTAAGCGTAATTTTGACGAAAATCATTTGGTGTACACTGACAAGAAAAGTCAAAGTGTGTTATTAATTTTACACAGGTACATGACTGTGTAAGCATAACAATGATATGTTTCACATACTGCTCAACACAGCCTCAACATTTGAAAACTATTCAACTGTATACCAAACTATTTACTTATTAAAAAAGATAATCTTATGTTTCAATAATAATAGCGAACACAACCTATGCGTTTTTTTCAAAGTTTATCAAAGTTGCAAAAAATAGTTTTGCTTTTTCCCTATCAAATTTGTGATTACAGTTATCAAAACTGGAAAATGACCACGACGAACTAACGAATTGAACAATAGAAAAAAGTCTTGATTAAAACAAGTATACCAAAAGAGAATCACCCTATGTGATATGAAACTGGATTGCTTCTTTAAATGAAATCAATGTCTTTATAATCTCATTGCTGAAGAATAACTAAATTATCCAAGAGGCTCATTTTAATCGTTTTTCAGAAAACCATATTTTAATAGATATTGGAAAAAGATATGTTGTGAGATATTAGATTAGATATTTTGAGTGAAAATAATTCAAGGCTTTTGCATTATGTTCAAAATGTCAAAATCGATATCAAATTACGTAATCATGGTGATGTAAATTTTGTGCTGTTTCATTCAATTTTAAAGTTTAAATTAATTGACTGACTTTATTTGTAGAATGAACGTTAAAATGACGTAGCTAAATAATTTACCCATATCTGCTGTATCCTAACATAGAACAAATAACTTGAGCGTCTTGTCTATCGAACTGGTCATCACAGATAGTTCCCCATTGACCTCCGTGGTACACCTCTACACGCCCTTCCCAATTATAATAACCACTAACAAGTCTGATCGCTGAAATAAACACATATGCATATTATGATAAATCAACTTTGAAACTGAACGTTTTCTTTAATGCCTAGGGTCTAGTCTTCTATTATACTACTAAAGGCAGAGATCGAATCATTGAGCCGCTACTCCTATGAAAATATAAAAAGTTGGAAATATTTGTGATATAACGTATAAATGTAGTTTTTGTACTTCCTAAATGTGTCTTTTTTGTTTGAAACAATCTTATTTCCACAGAAAACGCCATTTTCTTTAAAGAATATACCCAAATTCAGAGACCGTTATTGATCAGTGTCGTATACACTTTCGCGCATTCTCAGTCGACGTACTCTTACTTCCTTGGGTTAAAAAAATCAATAAGTGAGCTAATAGGAGATAATGGGGAAATAATGTCGGATCAAGAGAAACTTGTAAACAAGATAAAAGATTATTATGAAAACTTGTATAATAAAAAAGTTTTAAATAAAGATTTAACAGGAGAATATATCAACGATACAAAATTAGAAAATAGAGTTGATGAAAATGATAAACTAATATGCGATGGGAAAATTACAATGGAGGAATGCACACATGGTATCTTTAAAATGAAATTAAATAAATCTCTAGGTCTTGATGGACTTACGGTAGAATTTTATAGATTTTTTTGGAATAAACTTAAATCACTACTGGTAAATGTCTTAAATACAGGATACGATAGAAACAGTCTTTTATATTCACAACGTACTAGTATATTAACCTTGATATTCAAAAAGAGTAATCCTTTACTATTGGAAAACTATCGCATAATATCCCTTCTTAATAAAGATTTTAAAATTTTGTAATATGTTCTTGCGCAACGCTTAAAAAGGGTGCTTCCAAAAATTATAAATAAGGATCAAACCGGTTATGTTAAAAATAGATTCATTGGGTTTAATCTGAGATAAATCCAAGATGTAATAGACTACTCAGAAACATACGAAACTGAGGGAGCAATTGTTTTTGTGGATTTTACAAAAGCATTTGATTCGTTAGAATGGGATTTTATGCTTGGAACTTTAAAAACATTTTGGGTTTAATGAATCCTTTATTTAGTGGGTTGAAACTATGTATACGATGTTCAAACATGTGTCATGAACAATACAATGGGTGGGTATCAGAAAATGTCAAAATATCACGGGGAATCCGACAAGGCTGTCCTTTATCAGCGTTATTGTTTGTTATGGCTGTTGAAATTATGGCTCCTAAGTTGAGGAATAGCAACGAAGTAAAAGGAATCACTATTAAGCTAGATGGGAAAAGTCACAGCATTAAAATTTCCCAACTAGCAGATGACACAATATTCTTTTGCAAAGATAAAAACGATGTTATATTTGCAATGAATATAATAGAAATTCTTAGCTCGTTTTCAGGTTTATTGGTAAATAGAAATAAAACAGAAGGATTATGGATCGGGAAATTGAAATCATGTAAAGATAAAATTGCGGGGATTAATTGGGGAGATAAACCTATTAAAGCATTAGGGGTGTTTTTTGGACATGATAAAGAGGAATGCAAAAAAATAAATTGGGATTGTAAAATAGAGAAAACGATGAAATTGTTCAAGACATGGGAAAAAAGGAATCATTCAATTTAAGGGAAAATAATAAATATTAAAGCAGTAATTTTACCTTTATTTACATTCTTGGGAAGTGTTTGCTTAACTCATGAAAATTATCTTAAAGAACTAGAAACACGAAGCTTTAAATATATTTGGAATGGGAAGCCAGACAAAGTAAAAAGAAACCTGATAACACTTCCATATGAAAAAGGAGGCTTACAAATGGTCACTTTTAAAAGTTATTTTATATCGTTTAAGTCATCATGTGTATATAGATTTGTTGATGGTACATTTGTCAACTGGAAGCTTATATATTTTAAATATCTAAAAGTGTCTAATAATATTTTAGTTATATTTAATATGAATTTAGATGATATAAAACATTTAGAATATTTTAAATACATTCCAGAATTTTATAGAGAAGTAATAAAGTCCTGGATTTTGACTGGGGATTGGCAAACAAAATAACCAGTGACATATGTTGATATAAGAAAACAAAAAATATGGAGGAATAAATTTATTGCATTTCATAATAAACCAATTATCTTTGAAAACTGGATTAAGAGCGATATAATATACTTAAATGACATTCTAGTTGACACTGTGTCATTATCAGAAAAATATATTTTAAACAAATTAAAGTGAATTTCATAAATTGAAACAATCCGTTCCACAAAATTGAATTGACATAGTTAAACAAGAAAATTCTGTTCAAAGTAAAGTAATAAGATCACATGGAAGGATCGTTATTTTGAGACTATTTTTTTTTTCAAATAAAATGTTATATGACTCTCTAGTGAATAGTAAAAAAGAACCGTCAGTAGGGATAAACAGATGGCTGAAAATTCTACCAATGCAAGAAGCTCCAAATATGAACTCATTATATAACTTTATTTTTAAATACTTAACTGAAAAAAAAAATATATACAGATGGAAACTACTACAGCTTATTGTACCAACCAAAAGCTTTTATTACAATGGAAAATAACTAATAATAGTTTGTGTAATTTTTGTAACATAGAAGAATACTATGCTCATTTTATTCAATTGTTCTTATTTGACAAGATTTTGGCAACAAATATACGACCTCTTAGAAAAGAGTAAATTAGATTTTTCAATAAATTACAACACCTGATATTTGGATACAAAATTACAGACAACAAGTATTACTCAATAATTTTTTTGATTACAATTATTAGTTTTTTCAATATATAAGTCGTACTATGTATCTGAGCAGAAAACAAAAAACATAGGCGTCTACAGATTTTTTGTTAATGAATACACCAAGAGAGTAGATACTAATATTAATGGACA
This sequence comes from Mytilus edulis, assembly GCF_963676685.1. Taxonomy (NCBI): domain Eukaryota; kingdom Metazoa; phylum Mollusca; class Bivalvia; order Mytilida; family Mytilidae; genus Mytilus; species Mytilus edulis. The sequence continues at coordinate 63,980,507 of NC_092354.1, read as the reverse complement.
TAAGACAATAAGTCCAATGTTACGTACAATTAAAAGAAACATAATCAATGAATATTTTTTCTAGTATGGTTAATATAGTGTTTTTATAAACAAAATGTATGTCAATTAATTTAATGAGCTGATTCTTCCCTAGGTAGTCAGTGGATTGTAACAAGAGAAGCTTGGAATCTTGATGGTTTATGTAACAAGAAATATTTGGTGAATAAAATTATAATGTAGTTAAAAAAAATACTATAAGCCCGCAACATTAAAGAAATGTTTTAAATTATAAGAGAGTTCTAGATTGTCTTCTTCCTCTCTGAGATATTTCCTGTATTCCTTGAGCATTCGCATCACAGAGAGACAGAACTTGACTCGCACCTTTCGAAAAATAAAATACTACAAACTATAGCACCACTGAGAAATGATTTAATCATCAGCCTTCTATTTTGTCTTCTGCTTCTCTGAGTTATTTTCTCCGTTCTAAGAGCACGTGTGTAACACAGAGACAGACGCTACTGATTGGACATTCAAACTTCTATGAAAGAGGAGCCGACAAACTAATAAAAACTATCATAATAGGCATCAGTGGATCAAACAGAAACAGAGAAACACGAAACAAGCCATGTATCAGCATAAACATTTTAAGTAGTCTTCAAGCCGCGCTTGCGCGCCATTCGTTTCAAGTGTTGCTTAAAAGAAGGACTTAAAATCGAACTCTTCAGTCTCTTTTAAATTATATGAATACAAATGAATGTATATGTTCTAGACATGTAAATTCTTCAAGTTCTTCAGCATGTTTAGAACAGCCAATATTGTTATGTTTTTGTGTCTTCTTTCATTACATTGCAGGTTTTAAAAATGTAGGTATTTGAAATCAGCTGATACAAAAATATTCTATAAATTATCAGTCCAAACCGCTGTACAAGATCATAACACATACAAATCCCTCAATACTGGACAGAATTTATAATTATTTCGCAAAAAAAATTTTACACACATTTTAGAAGATACAAATTAAACGATATAATTTATAATTTCTTTAAATGTATAACTAAAAATCGAACTCTAAGGCAAGTTCAAAAAGGTATAGTCCATAACACTGACAAATTCAAACGGAAACAATCAACGGAACCAGTGAAAGAACTGCAATATTTCTTCCTATGTACAAGCATCCCCCCAGCGAACAACAGAAATTGTTGTGTTAAGCTGGTTTTGTAGCCAGTTAAACCTCCCAAGTTTAAATAAAAAAAACAGCATTATCTAATGCCTCGTTCACACTTACATTTAATTCGAATTAAATTCGAATCGAATGCGAATCGAATTCGTTTATCGCGTTCGCACACTCTTCTTTTTTCATTCGAATTGTTTCGAATTGGCTAATTCGAATATCTAATTCGCATTAGAAATACATTTTAGTTAATACGAATTAAAAGTTAACGTTGTTCGTACAGTAAAGCGAATTTGACGCGCATTCGAATGAGAATTAAACTAATTCGAATCAGTTAATGCGAATCGAATTCGAATTACGTGTGAACTCAGCATAAATGTGTAAGGTAATTTGTAATTACTACTAGTACGCATATTGCCTATTGACATCCACTCATTAACTCAATTTATAGATGTCATATGCTCAAGTACTTAACTCATTAGAATAAACTCAACATACGGAATAAGCCAATTTTAGTCATATGAACTACTATTTCAGTAACTTAATATTTATTCTTGAGACATTACTAATTTCAATATTAATTCATATCGAAGCAGCTGCTGCTTTCAAAATATATATAGGATACTTTTATATCACTTAAACAAATAGGAAAAATAGTAATATATAGACGGCAAACAGATAGGCTACCCAGACATATTGACTTAATCATCAACATAGCATTATACTGGGGTTGGGTTTTTTTTGTATCTTAGTAAATGCAATTTACTGCCATGGAAACCAGTGTATTTCATACCATTTTCGATTTTTTTATGAAACCAATAAACACACATGCTATGAACATTGTTGTATACAAACGTGTGTAGTTAAACTGACAGAAAGGTAAACAAAAATAAATGGAGAAAGGTCAAATAGGAAAAATCAGACGAAATCAGCTATATGCATGTATGAGTGGTCATGTCTGATAACTAAATTTAGATTATTCACATATAAATACAACACAAGGAATCTGTTGGTATGTTATAGGGTCAAAACAGTGTCTTGCTTCATGTTGCTATAATTTCTAGTAACAATACAATGTCATACTTATAAGAGTAAAACGTTCACTATATTATTTAAAGTAATAACCATTTAAATATTGTACAAACAGAAGAAGACTTAAACATACTTACGAGTGTTTGTGTACGAAGTCATGTCTGAAAAGAAAATAGATGTTATATACCAAACAAATGTATACAAAATTATGTCATTTGTTCAATGTTTTTTATATAATTTTATTGATAATACGTATAAATGTACTTTCTTCCCCCCCCTAGAAACTATCTTTTGAAATCTGCAATATCTTTATATAAAAATAGCCAACAAATAAAGCTTATAGTAAATCAATATAAATATATGTTTTGTTGATTATTGGCCTCTTTCAGCTCTCTTAGCATTATCCTGGCTGTCAGATGTTATTGACCAAGAAAGTCAGAGTGCCTTTGGAGATCGTGGTAAAGGGTGCCTGTCACATTCAAAGTTTGAACTCATGAATTGAAGAGTTGACATGCTAGTGATACTGTAAAAGTGTAACCTATACCTCTCCACAGTCGATTCCTTATCTAAATATTTGTACATAAAGAACCAATGCGCAGTTTTAACAATCAATAAAATGACAACAAATTATAGTATAAAACATTACAAAAATTGCTTTCGATTATACTTTATTCAAACTTATTCTGAATATTGACTACATGTAGTACAATGGGCAAAGATACGATATGTGCGTTAGAACATAATCTTACTTAAATCCGTAGGCTAATAATACACAAGTTATTATCACATTTTCATTAACATGCATGATAAAGGTAACATAAACATCAAATATGTAGATGTATGTAGTTTTCTCCTTATATTTACGTAATATAGAAATAATCTTACCTACTGAAGTACTCAAGTCCTGTGTCGTTTGTTCGGAACTGTTACCTTTAAATATAAGATTCATATCAAAGTTAAACATATAGTGATAATTAAAAACATCGGATGCTTAGTAACACAACGTGTTAACCATGTTAACGAAATTGCTATTCGCGGCAGCAACTCATAGAAGGAGGTGACTTATTATTTCAGTCAACTGAACTCTAAGTAGATCGATTTGTTTATTATTTTTTTTTCTCTATTTATTAAAGTGTACCTTTAAGAATCATCAAAAAAGTTAACATCAACATTTAAGGATAATAACATTTTTAGTAATTCGGCTGATTATTTCGGCTATGTTGACATTCATAGATGTTGTCCTCGTGCTATGGTTTTGCCTTCACATAAGAGACCATTTTTGTATTACCGACTTATGACTCCAACATTATATTCGTTCGACAAGATACCTTATCTGTGGTAGGACATCATGGTACTCAGTCAAGCAAGTTCAACGTAAATAAATAAATTTAAGCTTTTAATCGGTACAATGTCGAGAAAAAGTTAACTGTTTAATGCTTACTATACATGACTAAATCATCGGTAAACAGTAAACTTTCCCCCCAAATTGTACCGATTATATATTTGATTGTATTTGATGTTGCACGTAATTGACCGAGTACGAGGTTGTCTTACCACAGAGTAAGTTACCTGTCGACAAATTATAGAACCCGAAGCCAAAAGTCGGTAATATGAAAATAGTTTATTTTGATTAATTTTATAGTTTACAAGATAATGGTAATTCAATGTGTATCTTGATATTATGTACAGGTGAATTATCTTACGTTTATATTGCAATTTCACAAATAATTGATAATTGAATATTTGTATTTGAACTCCATGTTCTAAATTAAGTCTTGGGGGGGAATTCTAATTGTATATGTATTTACTTTGTTCATCCCTTAAGAAATACACTTTATTGTTCTAAATGCACATACAGTGCTGTAACAATAGTACAGTTAATGTTATTATTATATAGCGATGATTTTCTTAACAAACTCAATGCAGTTTACTGTTGAATATCGTGTAATGTAAGGAATTGTGTGAACGCCTATAATGATAAGTTAGAATGTCCTCCCAGAGTAGATACTTATGTATTCACCATAAGTATGATCCATTAGTTAATTTTTTTTGTTCAAATAGGAATTCAGTTACATTTAACTATTCTTTACCTTGGCAATCAACGCCTGCATCTTCATTGTGTCCACAGTTATGTTTAAATAAACCATTTGACTGACAATCTAATATGCTAGCTTCTGATCCATTACATTGTAAATCATCAAGCACAATAGGTCCGTAGCCACCGCCAAAATGAGCTTGAGAATAAGGGACTGATCTAAAAGTAATCATTTTGTTATGTTATTCAGTGTTGATATTAAATGGTTAACTTATTAAATAGTCTTGAATTGTTGGATTATTTTAACTAGGGAATCTGGAAATGCGCAATGAAATGTATTTTGACGAGAGCTTTCTTTCGTGTACTAACGCGTTGTGAAAATTGTCGATTTCTAAATAATCTATTTTCTAAATAAATGGCTTTGTCCTGTTACATGGAGATAGTCATAAATTTAAAAGTTAGACTTGACATAGTTCAATAATAAATTAATAAAGTGAAAACGACAGTAGGTGCACATCAAATCTTGAACACAGGAATTGCATTATCATTGTAAATGAAAACAACTGATAAAAAAAAATTATGGTAATAAAGCGATGAAAAAAAGTATAATAACAAAAAATACCGAACACCGAGGAAAATTCAAAAAATGGCGATTGTTTAACATCCAAATGTAGTTATCATGGGTAGACATATCATACAATAAATACATGTTGTTCACCTAGTTGGTGGGTACAATAGTCGTGTACCCATAATTCCCAGTGCATCTGTATCGACACGTTTAAATATTTATATAATAAATCTCTAGTTTATGAATGTATGCTCCCTTCACATGTTCAAACTTTTGTTTCGAGTGCTTGTATATCATATATGTTGTCCACAACAAGCATCCCAAAATAACTTGGTTGCTTAAAGTCGTCACAAATTGCAAAAATTCACAAGCACTCTTAAGCATCCCTGAAAGGGGAGGCAAATGTCTTGACATGTCATTTTTTTTTATGATTGTCAATGGATTAATTTTAGTAGATAATCCGCTCGTAACAAAATGTTATTAACTATTATCTGCTCTCAATAATCCGTAAATGAATCGTTACAATTTTTAACGATTTGTAGCAATTATTTTACAATTAGTTTAACGACTATTTACTGATCATTTACGTGTTGTTTACGTGTTACGATGGCTTTATCAATCGTACAAATTATTTCGAGCACTTCATTAAGTATGTGCAGGTATTGTTTACCATTTGGGAAAAAGTATTTTGAAAGAGATGATGATTATGTCGAAAGAGAGGTCTCTGTGGTGCCCGCATACCTCTCTTTTGGCATAATGATCAAACCCATTATGCGAGCTTCATCTATTCTACGCCTCAGAGTGAGACGAGAAATATCTAATATCTGCTCGGCCTCATCCTCCCTCTGCTTTTTAAAGGAGCATTTAAGAATTTGTTGATATAACTTTAATTGGTAACTCTTATATGACATGATGTTTCTCTGAATGTCAGTTGTCTAATGATGATACACTGAGAACTGTAGGATTTAAACTCTTTTTTCAAAACCTTATAAGAACTCGTAAATACTCGTAACATACTCGCAAGTTTACGTAACGACATTAAAGAATATCGTAACTAGCACGTTAAAGCTTTAACAAATAGTAACATTCCAAAATATATTCGTAACGATCCGTAAATAGTTGTGTGTAGTTATCTGTGACAACTCGCAATAAATCGTGGAATTTTGCAATAAATACATCGTTATAACTCGTAATAAATCGGTAAATATCCATAGCTTGTAATTACTCGTAACAACCTGTAAATCGATCGTAAAAATGAAAAACATTCAAGGATCCGTGTATTTAAACCATTTGTATGGACTGGTACGAAAATTCTTATATGTGAAGGAGGCATTTGGTAGCTGTGGAAAACTGAGAGTTGTTCGTAGACGACATTCCGTTGTTTTTGTTTTCATGATGGCCTTATCATGCACTCCTTACAACTCAATTACAGTTGAGATCACTTCTAACCTCCCATCAAATCTGTCAGAACCATTCAGGAGAATAGTATGTAGAACTGTCATCCTAACACTTTTTAGACAGTTCTATCTAGAACTGATCCTGACAATTCTACCCTAGAACAGTTCTACCTGGAACTGCCAAAATGTTTGGTCAGTTCTACAACTAGAACAGTTTTACGGCTAGAACAGTTCTACGATTAGAACTGATTGGTCAGTTATATGGCTAGGATTGATTTAGTCAGTTCTATCCATAGAACAGTTTCAGGAACTCTTTGTCTTCAATATAAATTAGTCAAAAGAATATAATATATATGACTTTATCAACGATAATAACAGCACTGAATGATGACCAGTGAGATGCCAAAACTTGCAGTGACGTCATTTAAAACTGTTCTACAATCCTGACAGTCAGTTATAAGGCCAGAACATTTTGAGACAGTCCAGCTGACAGTTCTACGGTTAGATCTGATTTGGTCAGTTCTGCTGACAGGTCCACGACTATAACTGATTTGAAAAGTTCTACCTAAAATAGTTTTAGGCAGTTCTACCCTAGAACTGATCAGGACTGATTTGGTCAATTCTACCTAAAACTGTTTTAGGACAGTTTAGAACAGCTTTATTCCAGATTATTCTGACGGTTCTCATGGGAGGTTAGAAGTGATCCCCACTGTATAAATGGTATATTTCCAGCATTATAACATTTTTTCCCGAATTTTCTTGGTAGACAACAAATATAGGAAGACTTCTATCGATAACTTAAAAATGTTCGGCGCCAATGAAAACATGGTTCTCACCCAGCTTTTGAATATCCTAGCATACCACAAATAACCTGTGCTTCTTCTACTCCAAAACTATCATCACAAATGGTCCCCCAGCTTCCATTTAGTGTGTGGAGTTCTACTCGTCCTTCCCAAGGATAATTACCATTTACCAACCGAACTTTCAGATAATCTTCAAAGAGTAAAAAAATGTTCATTCAGTTCAAATAAGTGAAATTACAAATCCAAAACAATAATTAAATCACTGGGTTATGTTCAACTGCAGCATGTGCAGGTAGGATCATATTCTGAGATCCAAAATAAACTCTAGTAAGACAACACCTAAGCATTTTTGATACTTCTTTAGGGATATAATAATATTTATCCTGAAAATGAATACTTTAAAATTAAACATATCATCACATATTGTACCCCACTGGCCATTGTGTTCAATCTCTACTCTGCCTTCCCATGGATATCTGCCTCCAACAAGTCTAATTGCTGAAAACAATATTCCGATTTAGTTTTACATTGCATGCATTGCGTATCTGCAGTGAATTTACATTTACCAATGAAAGTTTAGTCTCAAATTATGTGAACCAGAATATACCAACTCTTTCGGAAAACCTAAGATTTTCATCCTGCGCCGGTTTTTTGCTGGGTTCGTGATGCACAATTTTTAGTTTTCTATAAAGTGTTTTGTAAGACTTGTTAATTCGTCTTATCGTCGTTCGAGTTTGCAATGGCGTCGACTTATGTGTAGTGAAGTAATGTACCTTTGTTGCTTCAGTCTTATGTTAATAATTTGGCACATGTAATTGTATTTTCACCAAGTGTTTCAATTGCAAGACTGGATAACAATCAGACTTTAACTATTTGTAATAGATTGAGTAGAAGACCAATTTTCAACAATATTTTCAAACGTGGTGCTAAAATTTAATCATACATGTATATATTTATATAATACTTACAATAGAATAAAACGATCATATATGACACTAATTTTTATAAGATGTCACACTAACAACTTTGTTAGATAATATACAATGAAAATTTTCTTTTTGATATCTATAATAAAAATTGTTTTACTTACGTGTAGATGTGTTCGACGGAACTTCAGTTGTGGGACCTTGAACAAAATAATTGAAAATTTTAAGATCCACTGTTAAAAAAATTTCAATCGACAGTACAGAAATTCCCATCAAACCGGAAGTGATTTAGCAGTAATTATAGTTGCATTGACACAATCATAGAGGTTAATCTATTTCTTTTTCCGTTTATAGACGACGCCGAGGTGCGATTCTTAATTTGCTTTCCGAGTGGGGTTCGGTTTGGATGAATTTACTTGATTAACCCTCGGTTTATTTATAAAATAAAAAATGTACAACTAGCTTGTTCACGTAAGTGCGTATTCCAAATTATGTGGATATTTAAAGAAATAAGGTGAGTAATTCTAATATGACGTGCTTCTTTCGCTTTATGAATAAACCCATGCTCTTAATTCAATAGACTTATTTTGCACATGCGTATATTGACTACTGCAGAATAATAAATTCTATCAAATTGGCATGTATTTAATATATTTCATTAACTTAAAACACTTCCAAACTCTAAAATGATGCACATGGTTTTACTAATTCATTTATTATGACTGTAATGTGTTGCAGTCCGAAATTGACATATTTGACCTAGTTACGACAACCGTTCATGCTGGCTGTTCAAAAACTCCTCCCTCCTCCTCTCAGTGCCAGCTGTTTGCTTCTATTACAAACATAAAGGGGGTTCATGGAAGCGCCTATTCAATCGCTTTACCCTTATACTCATCGGACATAGAAATTACATAAATTGTCCTAATCAGAATCGAAATAATTGATGCAACATATACTTTATTGTAGTTTAAACATGGGTAGGCATTATATTCGTGTTATATTAGGCCTCACTGTCGCTCAGGCAAAAATAATCACGAATATAATGCCTATCCATGTTAAAACTACAATGAAGTATAGCTTGCATCAATTATTTCTTAAATAAAGTATAGCCAAAAGATTCCCCAATACTCTTACTGATGATTGCATGTTGTATGAAAGGGAATTTACTTTAAAGGTGTCAATGCTCGACAATCTGAGCCTATAGTATTAAATAGTATCTTACTGTTTATTATCTTATCATTTAATACCGCACACAACAGTGCTTTTTGGTTGATTGAAACCCCTTACTTCATCCCTCTGCAGGATATTGTATTATTTCCTCCTTATTATGGAATAATTGCAGGAATATTGGTGAATGATCTCCAAGAAGAATTTTGAATATTCGCCAAAATACGGAAGTCTAAAAGAATATGAACCATTTCTCAATTTTTAGGACATGGTGTTTATTTATATATCTCTAATTAGGTACATTTGTATCAAAGGTACCTGGCCTATAATTTAATACGTCAGACGCCTGTTTCGTCTACATAAGACGCATCAGTGACGCTCAGATCAAAATATGAAAAAAGCTAAAACAATTACAAAGTTGAAGAGCATTTATGTAGTAATTTAATGCAATCGGATCTATTGTTTGAAAATGAAATATCAACGTGAGGCTGCAGATGATCGCAGTAGATGATTGGCCATGTCGAAAGGTTATAACCTTTATCAATGCTCTGGATGGATCGAAAGGTGCTACATTGTAACAGGTGTTAAGAGAAATTGACGTTAGTACTAAACGCTTTTTTAAAGGAATTCACTTTTGTATAAACTGGACAAATTCAATCATAAACAAATTAAAGCTCGAAACAAATTCCAATTGGCGGAAGGCCTTATTTTCAAACCAAATAAAAGGATACAAAACTAGGTAATTCAATTTTTCCCGACTTTCTTAGAGTGTAATTATATTAACTTACCATTATTAAACCAAAATGCAGATATTCCGTTCAGAAAGACGCAACTAATCTGTAAAAATAAGTTCATAAGTATATAAGAGATCATATCCGAACATTATTCAGTTTGAACATGTTGAAGGTTTATTGTCGATCTGTTATATGACAGTTGTTATTCGTTTGATGTGTTTGAGCTTTTGAGTTTGCCATTTGATTAGGGACTTTCCGTTTTGAATTTTATCGGAGCTCGGTATTTTTGTAGATTTACTTTTTCTAAAACTGAACTATATAAAACTATTCGCTTGTTCAGCAGAAAAGTATAATTGAAATTAATTCATATTGGTCAGTAATGTTTTGTAACTATAGTCATAATGATTAAGACTGCAGTTTAGCGTTTTAAAACCAATAACATGACTCGACTAATAAATGTCATGACAGATGCTTGCTTGCTTGTTTGCTCGATTATTGATTGATTGATTGATTGATTGATTGATTGATTGATTGATTGATTGATTGATTGATTGATTGATTGATTGATTGATTAATTGAGATATGCTCGGAAATTCATATTTAAAATGCAGTCCTACAATATATATCTTCAAGCTAATATCGCAGTACCACAGTCCCACTAGGCCACGATCGCACTACGATCTGTGAAAAAAAAATGAAAATTTAGACGATCGTAGTGCAATCGTGCAGATCGCAGTAAGGTCGTAGAACGGTCGTGGTGAGGTCTTCATGATCGTGATGAGCGTGGCCAACTTTGAACATGTTCAAAACAATCTTGGTGCGGTCGTGCCGAAATCAGGTCGTAGTAGAAGCGTAGTGAGAGCGCAGTAAGGTCGTGGTAAGATCGCAATGGTCGCTGTACCATCGTAGCGACAGCGTAGCGAAAGCGCGAAGCTAGTCGAAAGATACTGCGCAACGATGTCACAGCGACTTTACTAAGACCTCATTACGACCATCACGTTCTTACCGCGACCCAAACACGCTTCCACTACGACTATACCACGTTTATATCACGCTTATACCAAGCTGTTCAAGACCATAGTACGATTTTAGCACGCCCATGCCGTCCTTATCTCGCTGTTCTTACGACCTGACTTCGTTCATACTACGATCATCATGCTCATTGTCAATGTCATATAAAATTTATCAAAGCTTTCCATTTTTTTTTTCTTATGTAATTTGGACCTCTTGTCCTTTCTTTCCAACGACTCAATCATGCATCTGTGTCATCCCTACGATCTTTCACTATTTAAAGTATTGATCTTGATGGACCAGCAATAAGTTGTGAATCAGGTTGGATTGGTCGGTCCGACATATACATGTATCTATTGGATCATAATTCGTTACTGTCAGATCTGCCGCTGTCTCTACCTCTAACCTTACCCTTACGTAGATTTTGTTTGTATGACTGTGATGTTTCCGAGAAACTCTACGTATCAATGAGAAATAGAAGGAATGATACAGTATTTCTATAGAACACCATGTTGACGTTATTGCTGGGAGCGTAGTAAGATCGCGGTATGAACGTGGTATGGCCGTTACAAAAGCGTGCTATAATCGCAGTAGAAGCGTGGTAAGATCGTTTTGCAATCGGAGAAATCGTGGTACGGTCGTAGTGAGGATGTGATGAGCGTAGAAAGATCGTGATAATCGTAGTGAGGTCGCAGAATAAGCGTGATTAGAACGTGGTATAATCGTAGCAGGATCGTTGAAGAAGCGTTATGAGGACGTAGTAGCATCGTGAAAACAACGAAAATATATATGTTCATGCTGTTCATACCACAACCTCACCACGATCTGAATTTATTTTAGATCGCGGTGAGCGTGGTGCGATCGTGGTCTAGTGGGACTGGGGCATAATTAAAGTGATCAAACTTCATCAAAAAAGGGAAAAGAAACAAATCAATTTCAATACAAAAAAAGTCCAACATCTTTTAATAAATATTTAGAATAATTCAATGTACAATTTTTACAGACGAATACCCGCAAGATTGAATGATTTTTGATACAAAGTAAATACTCACAGAGACTAGAATTAAAAGCATTATTTTCCTTTTGAACAATTTCGGGTAAATAGGGTCAACGAAATATCAGTTGATGACTTTTTCCAAAAATATTAGTATTGTCCTTATGGGGCTCCAAAAGGGAAAACTTTGAAAGTTTGTTCTTTTTTTATTTTATCTATATGTTCAAAAAAAAGTCATAAATAGTTCTAAAAGTATTAGATATTTATGTTAATTGTTTTTATATAAGCGCTTTTTAAAGTTTTTTTTCTAAATGCAAAAATATATATATAACCTTATTACATTGAGGTAATGATAAAACAAGTATTGATTAAAAGTAGTGTCACTATCAGGGGTAGCTATTTCCAAATACAGATATTTATGTATAATCTTTACATTATCAAGTACTTCCCTCTTATTTCGCTTTATCTTTACATTAATCGTAAATAAGTGTATTATTTGATACAATTTTTTTGATTTTATACAATACACAGGGATCTGCAAAAAAATTATTACAAATTTTATGACGTTTAGTATTTGTTTGGGTGTTGTTTTTTTTTTTTTTCTTTTTTTTTATCGTAATTGGGTATACAACACATTTTCCAGTTTTCTCGTTTGAATTGTTTTACATTGTAATTTTTTTTATAGCTGACTATGCGGTATGGGCTTTGCTCAATGTTGGAGGCCGTACGGTGACCTATAGATATTAATTTCTGTGTCATTTTGGTCTCTTGTGATGAGTTGTCTCATTGGCAATCATACCACATCTTCTTTTTTATATTAAAAACACTATTTAAAATGTCCTTTATTGATTAACTTGTCTATATCAATTTAGTGTTTGTTTGATAGCTAAAATGAATTCTTGAATAATTTTATCACGTTTATTCTTTATTTAATTTTTTTTTTTCTTGCTTGATAATATTATGACTTCTAATGCTGGATTCCCGATATCCCTGATACTTCTTTGTATAGAAATATTAAGACAATTACTTGAAATAGTAATTATCTCGATTTTGCTAATGTTTTCCCAACTTTGTAATTGAGCAATCACATCAAAAAGGGGCGGAAGGTATCAAAGGGAGAAACAAAACTCATTAATCGAATAGAACCTAACAGGACCATGGCAAAAAAAAAACTCGACGAAAGCAGACGGTCTACAAACCACTACGTTCAAAGCAAAATACCGAGCAACATTAACCCCAGTAAAACAGGAATGATCTCAGGTTTTCCTGAAAGATAAGCAGATCCTTAAATTGTGTAAAAGCAAATGAAAGTCGTCATTAAATGGAAGTGAAACAAATATTAAGAAAATAAATGACGATTATGTGTGTATTGTACTGGTAAGTCTTGTGTGGACGGAGCGCACGTCTAGCGTATTAAATTTTAAACCTGGTACCTTTTGTTTTGTTAGCTATTATTTGTGTGTTTATCTGTCCTATATGTTCTTCCATTTATTTGTAGTGTAGTCTTTTTGCCTTAAAAGCGAGAGGTTTGGCATGCCTCAAAACCAGGTTCAATCCATCATTTTGTTGTTTTTTTCTTAAAATGTCCTGTACCAAGTCAGGAAAATGGCCATTGTTATATTATATTTCGTTTCTGTGTGTGTTACATTTTAATGTAGTGTTTCTGTTGTGTCGTTCTTCTCCTCTCATATTTGATGCGTTTCCCTCCGGTTTAGTCTGTAACCCGGATTTGGATTTTTCTCAATCGATTCATGAGTTTCGAATAGCGGCACATACTGTTGTCTTTTTTTGATGCACTGAGAAACCTGGGCTATTCATATACAAGTCCGAGAACCAAGTAAACAGTATAGGCACCTTCAAAAGAACATTTTTCGATACTGTGGATTCATTATTATTCGTTGGATACCATTTCCGTGAATGTCGTGGGAACTTGTGAACCACGAATTCAAATGTTCAACCAATTATATGTTTTCAATAGACTTTGAATGCAGAGATTGACAAAACAACAAAATCAATTATCTACGTAAATACAAGTTTTCAGCAATCCACGTAAATTGATACCCTCGAAAATAAATTAATCCACAGTACCACTGCTGGTGGACTATCAGTCCCCGAGGATATCATCAGCTCACTATTACTAGAATTGTCCGTCTATAAAGTGTCAACTCCCTCCGGCAAAATTGGCCTTAGAAAGATTTGGCTACTTTTTTTCAGGTTTTTTAGTCATATAGCTCTTCATTTTTTTCGGTTCTTATTTTACTCCTTGACTTTCAAACATTTGGCTTAAGCCTTTGAGCGTTCATGGTAAAGGTAAATCCAGAAAATTGCTTCGGGCGTTTGATATTATATAACGTTAAATTGAGAATGGAAATGGGGAATGCGTCAAAGAGACAACAACCCGACCATAGAGCAGACAACACGTGTTGTTTTCATTTTCTATTAGTACTTAATGGATAAGACAAAATAAGTATCGGTCAGTCTATGAAAAGATATATAATATGAAATTCATAGAGGGGGGCCTATCAACCTCTCAAAAATCGTTGTAAATTTGGAACAATATTTGTGCTAAGCAATGGTCTTCACTTTTCAAAGATATCAGGAATTAAAGTTCGAGTGACCTTTGTTGTAATGTTGTACATATTGGTCCAACGTTTAAGCATGACAATATTTAACACAAACCGATGGAAACAAAAAAACAACAATCAAATGTTTTATTCGCCGATCAAGGTCCCCATGATATTTTCTCATTTTCTTGTTGAGGGTCCTATTTGGAAAGATAACATTTCTTTATTTGAAAATATGTTCAATCTCAGTGACACTATGTTGTGTTGTCCCGATACATTTTATCTTTCAAAATGAAAATTATAACACAAAGTTCACATCGTAGATATAAATGATCATGTACTCAATGACAGTCATGTTCAATGTAACCTAAGATTGTGTTTGAATGTTCACAATGATATATCACGTTTTTGGGGGCCTTTTTTTGTTTGATTATTTTTTTGTGTTTTCATTTGAGGGGATTTTCACGACCAATCTAATTAGAATATTGATCTCTGATTTCGTTATACTACATGTAGTATAACGTAATCAGAGATCACATGTAGTATAACGTAATCAGAGATCAATATTTTAAATAGATTGTAAGGCCTCCAAATGCAAATTGGTTTAAATCATTATTTCAGCCTTCGCATCAATAATAATTTAAACAAATTTTGAATTCAGCCTTTGAATCACCTTTTTGTATTTCTCGGTGTTTTACAATAAGAAAAAGCTCTTGGTATCTTTTTTTTTTTTGTATTTGTTTTATTTGATGCGTTTATTATTGATGTATAATACATATCTACATCATTATATCATTATAACTTAAGGAATACTTTCGTATATAAAAAATGCTTTGTTATATTTAAATCAAACCACGATGCCTTTGCAAATCAACAACAGCTTTCGGTATATCACAAAGATATCCTGTTTTTATTAAAATTACAAAATGTCAAAAAAACAGAGGTTAGTTTTTTATGACAGAAACCACAGTGAAAACCGGTTTATCATGGATACTGAAAGCATCTTCACTAGCCCAGGGGAGTGGATCGTAACCCTTGGCTAGCGAAGATGGGATAACAGATGAAGTGTGGTATGCGTCAATAAGACAGCAAACTTACGACAAAAATAACCAAAATACATTTAAAGGGCAACCTACAGTTTTCAACATTTAAAACAGATGTTTAAATATTATGTCCAGCACTAAATCGTCCTGAGTCTATAAAAGAGAGGCAAAAGATTCCTGAGGGACATTCGAACTTATAAGGCAAAAATATACTGACTACGCCATAGCTAAAAAGGAGAAGAAAAACAAGACAAACAATAGTTCACAAAACACAACATTGAAAACTAAAAACTGCGCAACACGAACCCCACCAAAAACTGGGGTTGATCTCTGGTCTATGGGAGGGTACTAAGTAGTTTAAAAAGTTGTGAATTGTTTGTGCTGCTGAAGGATAGTTGGGGTTGCTGTATGATAAACCCAGGAAAAAGTCGGAGCTGATTAACCGAAATTTGCAACTTTGTGTTAAAAATGTCTTTAACAACAATTGAAAGTGCAGGATTCTAAATGTCTTTTTTATTTATTTGTGTATATTGATTTTGCACTTGATTCATTTCATCTGCTTAAGGATTTTGACCCCGTAATTAAAACAAATTCTTTTAAAACTGGTCAGATCTCATAGTTGACTATAGATGAATTCGGCTATCTTATTTAGATCTAATTTGGTTAAATTGCTGCAAGCATAGGTTTATGGCTTTCAAATATTAACCTCATGAAGGTGAAACAGAAAAGCGCTTTGACGCTTTAAATTTCATTTTGTTAGTTGCAGTTGGCCATGTCCTTGTTTTGAAAAACAAGCTTTAGAGCTTTCATGCCTTGGGTTATCCCTTTTAAATTTTTTTCATATACTTAGGGATACTGCACTCGTAAAAATGCCAATATATTTTACCATATATGTGCTAGTATTGCCTTTATGTAACGTATACATTGTGTATTGTAATTATAAATATGTTTGATATTTTATTGAATAAAATATTATTATTATTATTATTATTATTTCGCATCTAATTTTATACGACCATATCGTTTATGGGGCTACAATGTAACCAAATTAGACAATGTCCGTCAAATCAGTCTTACTTGCTTTATAGACTAAAATTATTGCTATTTTTTAAAAGTCTATTTATAATGTTTTTGTTTATCTACTGGTACTCGTATTTTGGGGGTATAAATATCAATTCGCTGATTAGTTTCATATACAGTAGTATAGTTTCTTTTGAGCATTATTCCTGTGTGGTATTTTCATGTTGCTGTATAAAAACAATATAAGTCGATGTCAGAAAAATATAAACTTGTTTGGAAGAGGCTGAGAAACTGGGGAAGGGCGAGATTCTACCGAGCCTCATACAAAAAAGTTTATATTTTTCTGACATTGACCTTAATACATTGATAGCTATTTCAATTGTAAAACTTATTTAACACTTATTTTCATCCTTTAAGGAACCCCTGATTGTGGGAAAAGTGATCCATGGTGAAATTGACATTGCACAAAATATAGCTGTGTTACTATATTTAGGAAATAAACACAACTATATATATAGTTGCAGTATAAACAAGAATGTGTCCTCAGTACACGAATGCCCCACTCGCACTATCAATTTCCATGTTCAATGGACCGTGAAATTGGGGTAAAAACTCTAATTTGGCATTAAAATTAGAAAGATCATATCATAAGGAACATGTGTACAAAGTTTGAAGTCGATTGGACTTCAACTTCATCAAAAACTACCTTGACCAAAAACTTTAACCTGGAGCGGGACAGACGGACGGACGAACGAACGGACGCACAGACCAGAAAACATAATGCCCCTCTACTATCGTAGGTGGGGCATAAAAATCTTGACGGGATCACAGCATACGACTCTGTAGGACTGTATGATTTCTTATCTGTAGTAATTATAAAAATTAGAAGATGTAGTACTTTTATATTGATTTATGTTACTGCAAGCTGTTTTCAAAACTGTGTAATTTGTTATTTATTTTGTGTTGGTGCATATCATGTATATTGGTTTTTATTGTATGTTCTTTTGTATAAGTTTTGTTAATCTACTGATATACTTGAAAAGGGGAGTTTTGAGATCTCAAAAATCTCTTATCACCATCACATTTGAATGTACCTATCTAGAGTCAGAAACCTTGCCAGGTTTTGTCGTGGGTCATATCTTAATAGATTTTATCTTTATCATTTTGACAATTGGTTGCTAATGATGGCAGATCTTTGGTTGTTTATGTTGAAATTTGTAGAATGTTAAGCCCCAGTCCCACTAGACCACGATCGCACCACGCTCACCGCGATCTAAAATAAATTCCAATCGTGATGAGGTCGCGGTATGGGCGGCATGAAAATGTAAATGTTCGTTGATTTCACGATGCTACGACGTCCTCATTACGTTTCCACAAAGATCCCGTTACGATTATACCACGTTCTCACCGCGCTTATTCTGCGACCTTACTACATGTACGCTTATCAAGATCGTTTGATACGGTGCTTTTTGTCCGCGATTTGCTTTTTGTCCGCTTTTGCTTTTTGTCCGATACTTTTGCTTTTTGTCCGTTGCTTTTTGTCCGTTTTGCTTTTTGTCCGATAATTTTGCTTTTTGTCCGATACTTTTGCTTTTTGTCCGTTGCTTTTTGTCCGTTTTGCTTTTTGTCCGATAATTTTGCTTTTTGTCCGACACTTTTGCTTTTTGTCCGTTGCTTTTTGTCCGTTTTGCTTTTTAGCTCACCTGGACCATAGGACTAAGTGAGCTTTTCTCATTTTCTCATTATTCGTCGTCGTCATTAATTTTTACAAAAATCTTCTCTTCTGAAACTACTGGCAAAATTAAAGCAAACATGGCCAAAATCATCCTTAGGGTATTTAGTTTCAAAAAAGTATCCGATGACCCCGCCCAATAATTAAGATGGCCGCAATGTCTAAAAGAAGAGCATCGCATAAAATGTAGATTTTGGCTTATATATCTGAAACAAAACCATAGAGACAATCTAACAAGGGATACGAACATTTCGCCTCATAAAATAATGTGGACCAGTCAGAACTTTTCATGTGGGACAATATGAGCTCTTAATTTAAAAAAAAGTGGGACAATCGGGAATAAGCCCTACAGACTTGAGCAATTCTAAAATAAACACTGTTGATGTATCTCTTTTAAATTTTCTATTAAAAAGTGTTTTACATTTACGAATGCACTATATTGTATCTGTATCTAAAATATTAAACGCATTTATTTCGTGATAGAAATTAAGTAAATGCTTAAGTAACCATTTTAATACTTTTCCACCCCTTTTCGAGTTTGTCAAACAAAAATAAACTACTTTGTTGAAAATGCTGTTGTGTTAACCAAAGTTTCCTTAATCTTATTACTTGAATAACCTCGAACTTCCTCGTCATTTGGATATAGTTGCTAAATAATTCCGAAATATATGGATTAATACAGTTTATCTAAATAAATAGCTACACATGTATTACGTAAACTTTGTGATAGTGTTCCAAAAATGAAGTTTGTTTGTTATATTTGTAATATTTGTAATGTTTAAGAAAAATAAAGTTGTTGGAAATATGACGAAAATATTACCAGACTTAAAAAAGTTTTTTTTTTAACTGAAATGTTGCAAAATATTTTGGAGCGACTGTCAATCGGCCATTCGCATATAAGTGCAAATGGTGACTATATATTATTAGCGGGAAGAAGAAACTGTGCGTTTAAGCAATAACATGTCGTAAATGTGTGCACTTCCACATGTAGCAAACGCCGACACCATTTAACATAATGATAAAACTATTCAAACGAGAAAACCATTGATTTACAAAACACTATACGACAAACAAATACAGAAACAAACAACAACTATTGAATTACAGATTGAAACTCCGTTCCTGAATTATTCGTATGATTATCATATATAATATTTAGCGCGGTTAAACATCAATTTAGAATTTCAATAACGAAACCATCACTCAAGGATTATTTGATTTGATAAATTTCTAAACTATTCTAAAGTTTCGAGCATATAAAAAAGAAGATGTTGTATGATTGCCAATGAGACAACTATCCACAAAAGACCAAAATGACACAAACATTAACAACTATAGGTCTCCGTACGACCTTCAACAATGAGCAAAGCCCATACCGCATAGTCAGCTATAAAGGCCCCGATAAGACAATGTAAAACAATTCAAACGAGAAAACTAACGGCCTTATTTAAGTAAATAAATGAACGAAAAACAAATATGTAACACATAAACAAACGACAACCACTGAATTACAGGCTCCTGACTTGGGACAGGCACAGATTTAAATAATGTGCCGGAGTTAAACATATTAGCGGGATCCCAACCCTCCCCCTAACCTGGGACAGTGGTATAACAGTACAACATAAAAACGAACTATAAAAATCAGTTGAAAAAGGCTTAACTCATCAGATAGACACAAATACAAGTAGACGTGGCCGGGTACTTATACATCCCGACACAAAAAGTCACAATGAACAGATCTGAGAGTACTCGCAGTTATCTGACAGCTATTTCAAAGCCACTAACAACTAATAAAAAGTCATGCCTCTGAGACTTAACGTTCGTTTAAGTCTTTGAATATCCCATGTATTCTACAAATTGGTGTACGTACACCATTGCTCACACGTTTGAGGATGACAGACTAACTTACGACCAGAATGAATAAGAATTAGTCTATATAACAAGATCTAAAATATTTATAGTGTAAAAGACTTTAACCTCGCCACATTATTTATGTATGTGCCTGTACCAAGTCAGGAGCCTGTATATTCAGTGGTTGTCGTTTGTTTATGTGTTACATATTTGTTTTTTCATTTATTTTTTTGACATAAATAAGGCCGTTAGTTTTCTCGTTTGAATTGTTTTACATTGTCTTATCGGGGCCTTTTATAGCTGACTATGCTGTATGGGCTTTCCTCATTGTTGAAGGCCGTACGGTGACCTAATGCTGTTAATGTCTGTTTCATTTTGGTCTTTTGTGGATAGTTGTCTCATTTGCAATAATACCACATCTTCTTTTTTATAAGAATGCCAACTTCTCACACGTACAATTATTACTTCATTTTCTTTTTTTCACTTATCTAATTATTATATCTATTTTAATTCAATATTGTATCCATATAAATGTATATGAACGTTTACATATATATAATTATTGCGATATCATATATAAGAGAGAGGCAAAGTGTACCAAAGGATAATCACACTAAAAAGGGTTGAAACAAACCAACAAAGCCGCAGCTGAATGAAAAACAACAAGATACACAACAGTCCACAAAACAAATGGTCCGAGAACACAATTAATTCGTAGTGCATTTCTATTAAAACATAAATGAAAATTAAAAAAATCCCACCTGCGCTTTCTCAATGAAACTTTTACATTGTGTTGTACTAATTTTGGGACAAATTATATCAAAATTATAGAAAACTTCATCGCGTCTAACTCAAAATATGGACAATTTTGTGTTTAGGGTGTCTTGAAATCTTTTGACAGCTTCCGAAGTGCTAATTTTTAACCTTTTTCAGCTGGACCAAATCACTACTTTCCTGTAAAATTCTGGACCCAAATTTTTTTACAGTGTAATTCCCCCCCCCCCCCCCCCCCCTACTTACAATGTGAGGCATTAAACAAGGAGAAATGAATTTGGAAGGGGTATAAAAATTATTGGCAAGTAACCCACTGTTATCACTAGAGACTAATAACGAAAATCAAGGGACGACAATTGTGGTCTCGGACGAAATCATTGAAATTTAAAATCTGAGCAACAAGAACCAATGCAACTGTGATGATGTATGGTTAACTGGAAGAGTAAGATAATCCTGCTCCGTCCATTGAGTTTTAAAAAGTCATGTATTAAACTCAAACTCTCGAACACGTTGTCTTGGAAGATCTTTATTCCAAGGGGGTCCTTAATAGTTGCTTTTTGATAATCCTATAAGGAGTTTATAATTTAACTCCTTGCGAACACTTTCATAAGGAACGAAAATTCCCATCTGCATCTTTTTGAAAAGATTGCAAATATTGTTTAAATTATATAGGGTATCCCATTTCAAACCCAGCGTCTCGGAAAATCTCATTTTAGGGCACTAGACAATGATTAAATGTAGTAATTCGATAATAATACATGGATTTCTCGCGAAAACATCGTTAAGGCGAAATTTAAAGTTTGTCTTGGCTGATTGAAGAAATTTCACAATAAAAACTGAAACGCAAAAACGCAAAAACGCATAAAGATGTTTATTCAGGACAATAACTTATATAAAACAACAGCAGAAATACATGTAATGTATCACCAATGGAGGTTGTAAAATACTGTAGGTGATACTTAAACGTAATGTTCTATTTATTTTTTTTGTCGTTAAGGGGACTGGAGGGTATTAATCCATTATTTTTTAAATATACATGTAGGATTTTGCTTGTTTTTCTATAGATGAACTTTTATCATATACTAAATAGAAAAATCAAATAAAAACATGGGGTTATCGTTCACTTAAGCTCACAATCTGCCCTCGAAAGAAGCAACCATTTTTGTTAAGGTACTTTTTTTAAGTTGAACTAATAGGAGAAATAGAGAGATATATATATCAGTGTATGTAAAGTGCGGATCCTAAAATATCATTTTCACTGTATATGCCAGAAATTTTTGATGTAGAATGATAAATAAACAGACGACTTTTTTTTTATTTTTGAAGAAAATGAAGAAAATTAGTTAAAAAGTATATGTTAAGAAACACATAATACCAATAAAACAAAGTAAGAGATGCGAACGGGGTTTTTTCGCGCCTAAATCCAAATAGCTGTGAAATATATACCAAAACAGGTGAATATTTAGGACATTTCACGAACAGATCGTGCAGGTGTTTTATAACTAACAGGTAAGATGTTGCAGAAAAAATATTCATTTCAACACAATTATTAAAGTTGTATAACGTAGAATAGGTTTTGTCATTCAGTTTCTTCATATTGAACTGAATTCCACTATGATGTTTTCTTTATGCGAGCCATGTTTACTGTCGAATAATGATACTATTCTTTCATTTTCACAGTAGAGCGATTCATTAGTATTGTATATGCGGCGCATTTTCACTGTATGATATATTTATTTTTTTTATCTATTACGGCGTATTTTTTTAAGCATGTAAAGCAAGACTTTAGTTAGCGTGCTTGCTTTTTTTTTTTTTTACAATCATTATGATAACATCCAATTTAATTCAAATATAATAATTATATAAATACAGGTTAAACTATGCCGATACATATTGTTTAAAGATGTCAATCTTATTTACAAAGTTTGTATAAACAATTATACAAACTAAGCAATCAAGTCAACCAAAGTTTTGCTTTACATGCATTAGGAAATTAGCTGTAAAGCCTTAATTTAGCCGACTTGCTCAAACAATAGATAAAGTAAGAGACGGATTTGATAAAATTTAACTTACGGAGGAAAGTTTGGTTTTAAAACACTGGAGTGTCTAAATAAATTCAATAGAAATAACATTTATTTTAAATGTATTCCATTTTAAAAATTTCTTATGAATCGTATAGGGATCTTTATCCTTCTTTATCTGTGGCTCAACCCGAAACGAGACGGGATAAAAAGGGATAAAAAACACACTTTTTTAATATATTTATAATGGGCTTAATATGAGTCAGAAAAGAGTAGAATATTGGGTCGCGTTGGGGTAAATGCGTGACGCGGAATTGCCGATTTTTTTGTAAGCGTGACACGTGATAGTCAAATGATTGTGTCGTGAAAACGAGAAATAAAGTATAGCGGGACACGGAAAATTAAAAAAAATGAGAACTGCATAGTATAAGCGGGATACGGGAATCTGACAAAGATGTAAGCGGGAACAGGGATCAGACCCCTCCCCCCCCCAAATGAGACCCCAGAATAAGATTTTTTTTTTCTTCATCCTATTGTTACAGTCATGCCTTCAATAACAAATGTATCCCATGCATGCATTTTTATAGACAAAAGACCTTATGGATATTTGGGGTTCTTTGACATGCTGAATCTAACCTTGTAACCAGTTTGGGGATTTTTACCAAGTTACCGAAATAGCCCACATAGAGAGCCAAAGGGTCTAAGATCATCAAACATGAATTGTAGCATGCATGTTGTGTACAATTACCCAAATGTGCATTGTTTGACCTCTGTGGTAGTATCCTCTCGCGGATCTAGAAATTTTCATAAGTAGGGGTCCAATGACTACCTAAGAGGGGGCCCGCTCCAGTGATTCCATATAAAAGTAACCAAATGTTTTCCCAAAAAGGGGGCAACCCCCTGTCCCCCTAAATCCTCCTCTGGTATCGAGCTGTTCATTACGGATAATTTTTTTTGTATCAAGGGTGCTCTACTTCACGTACCAATGCAAACAAAAAAGTTCGCCCGCACCTTACATTTCATGTTTTAATGACTGGATAATTTATGTCACATACCGTTTCACCTTATACAGTTAAAATCACACAAGCAACAATCGAGTCAAGAACATTTGTTCTACCAAAACTGTCTTTTTCAGAATATGGAAATTGAAGCAGTTGAGGGTACAACTGGGGAAAGTTAATTTTTTATAAGCTTTTCTGTCACCATTGCGTTTCAAGATGCATATTTCTCTGTTCGCAAGTGTATTTATTGCGTGGAAGATAACGTCTTCAAATGTACTCGTCTCTATTTTACACAGACTGCACTTAAACTCCGCAATATCAATCTTTGACTTAAAAAAAATACAGAAATATCTTTTAATTTTTTTTTTAAATCAAGGAAAAACGTAATTTGAAGAATACAATATGACATTTTGAGAAGCGTTTTTGTTACAAGTTTGAAAAGCTATATATTTGATAAAGAATGAATGAGGAGTTTGTATTTCAATTTGAAAATACATTTATCATAAATTCTAAAGTCATCAACTAAGTTTTTTCAATTGTTTCAAGTGCATTTATCACATAATTCTACAATAAAAATTCCTCGCATCTTCGAAAATTCCACATCAGAAATGACTGCACTAACAGTGATAATTCATCGCATCTATAGTTAAAATGGATCGCTTTCAAAAATCGATATGCTATATTATGTTGCTTTTATAACACTTATTTGAACTTTAATGCTATGTGTGTACATAATAAAGACATATAACAATGAAAATATGTAAAAACTTTCCTTCAAATCAATTAATTTGGTATTTTCAAAACGTAAACAAATACAGTTTTCCCATGATCCTTTATTCTACAATAGACATACCAGCATATGACAGTGAAAATGAAATAGCTGGATTCGCACTTTATATACACTGTATATCGAAATAAAAAAAGAACTTAATTACAGAAATCGATTTAATTTTACAACAGTTTTCTGTTTAGTTTACGTAAAGCATATTTGAAAAATATCTATAGGTCACCGAAAAAGACATTTTAATTCTAATGCCAAAACAAAATGTCATTATTGCACTAAAGGGAGACAATTTGGAGCTTTTACAGTGATATAAACATTTGAAAAATAAGTCGGAGGCCAAAATCATTCGATTTTTTGGGTTGATTTTTGAGCCAATTTTTAAAGTTATAACTAATCATGCTAATAGTGTAATAAATAAAATTTGTAATGAAAACAAAAATGATAAAATTTTTGCTGAAATTACCCTCGAGCTTCCGAAAGAGCAAGTATTGCACAAAAAAAAGGAATCATCCTTTAACGGAAACAACTCTTGAAATCATCGGCTATTCGTCGATGACTAAAGGCTATTTATTTCTGAAATCTAAATTTTGTTTTGCTGTTCTGAGTGTTCAAGATGTTACATGCAGCTAAAATATTGGTAAAACATTTGAAAAAATACTGATCTGTATAAAATTTACACAAAAGTAAACGAATGAAAGCCACTGGAATGCAGTCCAGGACTCGGATAAATAAGCACATTTAAACAAGAGTGCACACACTGAAATGTCTCGCCTACTTTACTAATCATTAATATTATGTTGATAGCCCTAAGTATAAAGATTTATTACAACTGCCACATAAACTTAACATTAACCAAGATAGCTAAACAAAGACCAAATGAATTATGAAAATGAGGTAAAGGTCAGACGAACCATACCAGGCAGACATGAACAGCTAACAATTCTTCGATACAACAAATATACTTGACCTATTACTTATAGTTTAAGAAAAACAAATAAAACCTGGGAGACTTATATATAGATCATAAGATATTTTCATGCACCAAATATAGTGACCTTTGGCATATAATATTAGATAAAAAGACCAAAACTCAAAAACTGAACTTTGACCACTGAACCATGAAAATGAGGTCAAGGTCAGATGATATCTTCCCGCTAGACATGTACACCTTACAATCATTCCATACAACAAATATTGTAGACTCATTGCATAAAGTATGAGAAAAACAGACCAAGACAGAAAAATTTAACTATAACCACTGAACCGTGAAAATGAGGTCAAGGTCAGATGACACCTGCCAGTTGGACATGTACACCTTACAGTCCTTCCATACACCGAATATACTAGCCCTGTTGCTTATAGTATCTGAGATGTGGACTTGACCACCAAAACTTATTCTAGCCTTTGTTCACTGATCCACGAAATGAAGTCGAGGTCAAGTGAAAACTGTCTGACGGGCATGAGTACCTTGCAAGGTACGCACATACCAAATATAGTTATCCTATTACTTATAATAAGAGAGAATTCAACATTACAAAAATTCTGAACTTTTTTTCAAGTGATCACTGAACCATGAAAATGAGGTCAAGGACATTGGACATGTGACTGACAGAAACTTCGTAGCATGAGGCATCTATATACAGAGTATGAAGCATCCAATTCTTCCACCTTCTAAAATATTAAGCTTTTCAGAAGTTAACTTACGCCGCCGCCGCCGCCGCCGCCGCCGCCGCCGCCGGATCACTATTCATATGTCGAGCTTTCTGCAACAAACGTTACAGGCTCGACTAAAATGACAGGTTATATGAACTGAGTGGCAATAAAAGCACAAGTCTAACACTTGCTTTTTAAAAAATTAAAATCTTTATTTAAAATGGTCATCTTTAAACAAACAAAAATTGAATATGAAAATTTACAATTCCAACAATAGATCGATATTAAACAGAAATGTTTCATTATCATTTTTCGGCTACAATTGGTATATGAACCAATCCAAATGTCAAAATATCAACATAGAGTATTTACAAAGAATGTTTCTGTTATGTTGGGCAACTAAATCTCTACAGCAAATGGTAGTGACAACACTAGATGTTAATTAGGATCCAGCGAAAAGCCAGGCTTTTGTCCACGAAGGTAGCAAATTGTCGGTGTGACTCGCTGACGGCTTTTGGTAACACACGATATGGTTGTTGGTCATGTTGTTATCACCAAGGGAAGGTCATCGTGCTCTTAATTTCCACACAAACTGATATAGCTCCAAAGGTTTAACAATGAACACCAATGGACACTCATGTCAATTGGAAGGCCACGCGGAATCAATATCGGAGATGTTAAAGACAAATGCATCGGTCATGCTGGGCTTTTGTTGCTTAATGTCTAAATGGACATGGCCTATAATTAAAAGATCCTTTTGCGGAATTTGTGGATTATTTGGTCAACTGTATACAGTCTACGAGCAATTGCATCCTGGGAAAAGCCTCATTAGATAAACCCCAATTTGTTTGTAATTGGTTGTCAGAAAGACCTGGCATATAGTCTTATATTTATTGAACTTACTTACTTACAATAAGGGATAAGCCAGCGAGTAAGTCAGCAAAGGGTTAGGGAAGTACCTTGGTATATAAAAAAGTCGAAATAAACAATTGCCGGCTGGCCAAGAGATTCTCCACGTGGGGTATGATGCCAGAGGTAGAAGTAGGCATTGCCTTAAAAAAAGGCACAGATCACTTAGGCCCAAGACCCGTACGAGTTTGACAACAATGAATTAAAAGGGTAAGGTGGTACCTCTGTTTGCAACGAAGTCGAAATACACTTTAATAATTGCCGGCTGGCCAAACTAAAAGATTCTCCACGTAGGCTATTTTACCAGAGATAGAGGAGGGCATTGCCATACAAATTTCTTATAGCACTTATGCACACGAGTTTGACAATAATGAATCAAAAGGGGGAGATGGTACCTCTGTTTACAACAAAGTCGAAATAAAGTATTGCCGGCTGGCCAAACTAAGAGGTTCTCCACATAGGCCATTTTACCAGAGATAGATATGGTAATTGCCTTTAAAATGGCATATAACACTAATTCCAAAGACCTGTACGATTTTGCCTGCAAGGGGTTAAAAATAAAAGGTGTTACCTTTGTTTACAACGAAGTCGAAATAAACCTCTACCTCTGGTATAATGATCCACGTAGAGAATCCCGGAGTTTGGCCTACCGGCTACAGTTATTTTGACTTTAATGTGAACAGAGGTACCACCTCCTCATTTTAGCTCTTTACTGACAAACTCGTACGGATATTTGCCATATAAGTGCTATAGGCTATTTTAAAGGCAATGACCACCTATACCTCTGGTAGCATTGCCCATATGGTGAATCTCGTAGTTTGAACAGCCGGCAATATTTCATAACGACTTTACGATATACTAGAATACCCTCCTTTCCTTTTGCTGGCATAAGTGCTATAAACCATTTTAAAGGCAAGGCCCACCTCTACCTCTGGTATCATGATAAACGTGGATCATCTTTTATTTTTGGCCATCCGGCAATAGTTTATTTCGACTTTGTTATATACCAGGGTACCCTCCTTACCCTTTGCTGACAAACTCGTACAGATCAATGGAATAAGAAGTATGGGCCATTTTAGATGCAATGTCCACCACTACCTTTGTTATAATGGCCTATGTGGAGAATTTCTTTGTTTGGCCAGCCGGCAATAATTCATTTCGACTTCGTTGTAAACATAGATACCACCTCCCCCTTTTAACACTTTGCTGAAGCACTGGTACGGGTCTACGGCATAAGTGGCCATTTTTGAGGCTATGGCCACTTCTACCTCTGGTATCATGGCCCATGTGGAGAATCTCTTCGTTTAGCCAGCCAGCAATAGTTTATTTCGACTTTGTGATATACTTAGGTACCCCCCTTACCCTTTGCTGATTAACTTACACGGGTCTGGGACATACGTGTTATGGCTATGTTAGAGGTAATGCCTACCTCATCCTCTGATATAATACCCCGCGTATAGAATCTCTTAGTTAGGCCAGTCGGCTTAATTTATATTTTCGTTGTAAAAAGAGGCATCGCATCCCCCCTTTAACCTTTTGCTGACAAACTCGTACAGGTCTAGGGCGTTAGTTTTATCAGCCATTTAAAAGGCAATGCACACATTTAACCTAGGATTAATGGCCAACTTGGAGAATCTCGTACTTAAGCAAGCCGGCAATAATTTATTTCGACTTCTTTGTAAACAGAGGTTCCAACTCCCTTTTAAACCCTTTGATGATACCGCGTACTTCTCTAGGGAATAAGTGATTTAGGCCATTTTAGAAGCAATGACAACCTCTACCTCTGGTATCATGGCCCACGCGGAGAATCTCTTAGCCATCCAGCAATAGTTTAGTTCGACTTTATTATATACTAGGGTACCAACCTTACACTTTGCTGACTAACTCGTACGGGTCTAGGTCATACGTGCTCATGGTCATTTTATAGAGGCAATCCCTTCCTCTACCTCTCATATTATGGCCCGCGTGGATAATTTCTTAGTTTAGCCAGCGAGCAACAGTTTATTTCAACTTCGTTATATACCGGGCTAATTCATCCCCCTTTTAACTCATTGTTGACAAACTCGTTCGGGTCTATAGCATAAGTGCTATGAGCCATTTTTAAGAGAATGACTACTCCAACATCTAGTATAAGGGCGCACCTAAAAATTCTTAGTTTGGGCAGCCGTCACTATTTTTGGTGGACTGTGTGATATACTAGAGTATTCCCCTTACCCTCTTCTGACCAACTCGTACGGGTCGAGGACATAAGTGCCATGGCCCATGGACCATTTAAGAGGCACTGCCTACCTATACCTCTGGTATAATGGCCAACGTGGAGAATCTCTTAGTTTGAAGAGCTGGCAATAATGAGGTTTATTTTTACTTCGTGATATACCGGCGAAACTCATGCCCCTTTTAATTCGTTGCTGATAAACTCGTGTAGATCCAGGACATAAGTGCTATAAGCCATTTATAAGGGTTTGACTACCTCTTCGTCTGGTATAATGGCCTACCTGGAGTATGTCTTAGTTTAGCCAGCTTTCAATAGTTGTTTTTTAGACTTAGGGATATACAAGAGTATTCCCCTTGCATGCCCTCTGTTGACCAACACCTATGGGTCTAGGATATTAGTGCTTCGAGCCATTTTAGAGGTAATGCGATATATTGTAAAAGACATGAAATTTCATGTACAAATCATTTATAATGTGAGTATGGTCTGTATTTAACTCCTAAAAGGACATGGTATTTTGAAGTTCAAAATGAAACCTGCCAAAAATATACACATTTTATATCGGACATAAAGCAAAATTATCGGACAAAAAGCAAAACGGACAAAAAGCAACGGACAAAAAGCAAAAGTTTCGGACAAAAAGCAAAATAATCGGACAAAAGGCAAAACGGACAAAAAGCAACGGACAAAAAGCAAAAGTTTCGGACAAAAAGCAAAATAATCGGACAAAAGGCAAAACGGACAAAAAGCAACGGACAAAAAGCAAAAGTTTCGGACAAAACGCAAAATTATCGGACAAAAAGCAAAAGCGGACAAAAAGCGAATTGCGGACAAAAAGCACAGTATCAATCGTTCTACGCTCTTCACGTTCTTACTACGACCATACCACGAGTTATCTGATTGCAGCACGATCTTACCACGCTTTTGTTGCGATTAAAGCACGTTCTTACCACGATTATACTACGTTCATACCGCGATCTTACTAGTACGTTCCCAACAATAACGTCAATATCGTGTTCCATATCAATACAGTTCCATTCCTTCGATTCTGATTAATACGTAGATTTCTCGGAAACAATAGTAATGCCACCAAAATCTACTAGAAAACGTGGGCGTGGTGCTAGAGGTTAATGTAGTAGAGGCAGAGGGAGCAAAGTAACGAATCCTGATCAATTCAACCTAAATTGCCACGTGCGAAAATGAGGACATATTGGAAGGAAACAGAAATTAAACGTTCAACAGTTGTTGCAAGAGTTTCTCCTGTGCATAGAGCGTTGTACTCTCTACACTTGGCATCGGTCTGAACTCTGACCAGACGAGCATAAATAGACATTGGTTCCTTGTAACTTTAAAAAATGACATGTTTTATTCATTAGAAAATGAAATACTTGTACCTAATATATAGTTATATACAGGTTAAAGATAGTACAATCCAAAAGCAGTGATAGTTACTTCAAAGCCTTTAAATGTATATTTATTCGATGAACACAAGCAGTTAAATAATTTTTAAAGATCGTTAACTTTGTAAATCAAGAATAGTACAAAATATGGCAAATAACAAAATTACTTTCAAATCAACATCGACATTTAAAAGTACACTTTTCGCTAAAAAAACATTTGTTCCGCAACATGTTGTTAAATCAATGAAACATATTCAATGATTTTGTTATATAATTCACACCATAAGAGAAAAACAGTAGTATTCATTTTCGATGCTTTATGTTGATTATTTGATTCAAGTCGGCCCTGTCGTGCTGAATGGTGGTAACCCATGAACCGCGGGAAAATAAATAACGGTCTATTGGCAGACTACTAGAAGAAATTAATTTAAATATTCAGTTTATTCAAATAGTTGAAATTAGAGTTTGTTTTTATCGAGTCTCTTTTAATGATAATAACAGAAGAGGAATGGTTTTCAATTCAATTCGCAATTTTGATGATTAGTACATGTAGCGCGCTTTTTGTTAAATACATTTCACCGTTTAAGTCATCATCGTGTATTTTCAGCTACCCAAGGTTTTGCCTAAGGAATTATGATTAAAGAGGGTCTTGTAGGGGTCCTTCGGTACTTCAAGAAAGTTTTTACAGCTGATCGCATTGAGTGTGTAGGCAAAGGTTATTTTTTTGGTTAGCTTGCTTGCTAGCTGAACCGTGAAGTTATTGTTAGGTTAGATAAACTGCCCTTCTTTTAGAGTAGAATAGTCCGACAGATAACCAATCTATCTGTCTGTTGGACTAGGCTACTTCAAAAGGAGGGTTGTATACTTGACCTAATAATGACTGCACGATTCAGCTAACAAGCAAGCTTACCAAAGATATTACCTTTGCCTACACACTCAATGAAATCGGCTGTAAGTATTTTTTCTCTTTTCTTTTTATTGAACAGCCCATTATTCTCCATATATGTACTTTATTATTGAAATCCAATTGACGTTTGAATAATTATTTTTCTTAACTCTTTACAATAGTTTGAACGGCTAAACCGATTATAAACAAAAAATAAACAAAGCGGACAGAATTTTTCCATTATTTTCCAACAACAGGTAATGTATTATCAGCTTCACAAATATACTGGAATTGTTTTTGACATTCTTCATCATTCCACCAATAACCAATGTATCCCCATAAAACAGTACAATGTTCTGATCCTCCTGAAGGTTCGCCGGAAGTCCAGTCGGTAAAATCAGCTGTTTCGCCACTTCCGGCCCATTTCCAAACATTTGTTTGATCTTGGTCCGACAAACCGATGAAGAAATTGTGTCTTGTTTGTTCTAGAAAAAAATAATATATTCGATATCTGCTATATTTAATATTTGATATGTTTTATCTCTTATTTCTATCTACACGTTTAATTTTCTTTAGTTTATGTCATCTAGCGATTGTTATCTCCCCTTTTGTCATCATTATTGTAGATCGAACGTCTTTCTTGCCCATTGTACATGAAGAATTACATTCAAATTCCGAAGGCGACAGAGATTTTTTCATATTTACCCATTTCATTTTACATAGTCCCTGCATAATGAGCCTAATGAAACAAAAATAACAACTTTTGGCTGAGCTGAAGTACTTAAGGACGACAACTTAATAATTATAATTTCATTCGTTTAAACGGGCAGTGCATTAGAATGAAATTAATTTCTCCTGGGTGTTTCATCATATGTAGCATAGAGGGCGTAATGTTTTCCCGCTTCAAAATTATTTTCGCGGTATTTTATTGCCTATGTATTCATTCAGCACGACATCGTCAATCTGAGCAGTCGAATTTTCTTGGTACACTGCCTATCTTGAATTTGACAATGGACCCAAATTCTCCATTACTTGATTACATTACTCCTGCATGGTGTTTCACAACAGGAAATTTTCAGCACTAGTAAACAACAATTAAAATTTCAACAGAAGCCCTTTCGAGAACCTCATCCCGGTTGTATATGCCTTTTCCCGTTTTATTGCAACATGTCCAGCACGAGCGGAAGTCAGTCTAAGTTTCAGGAAGGAGCCTGCTATGGTTATGGATAACCAATATTTGAGGAATAGATGCCTATTCAACCGGAAAGCAGTCGATAGGCCAGATACGGAATTATTTATATAAGATGAGTATTTAAATATTTCTATTGGTAGTCAATCGAGTGCACACTTTCTCACACACGACTATTTTGAATATGAACAAGGTCAGTCTAAAATTATCGTCAGAGATAGATTATAGCGACATATTGATTTTTGGTATAACATTGGTTGTCATGATTTCATTACCGATACCATTTTACACGCTTATAAAATACATTTTATACTACACGGCTGTCCGTTTTGTTTACAAAACAACATACAGTGCTAATTTTGTTTTAGAAGCTATTTAAGATTTTTGTTTAGAGGACATTATTATTCATGCACTGATGATAAACAGTTACTATTGGTTTGCTAATTCACTTGCTACCTCTGTTCTAAACAATGGCAATGAAAGTTTTAATTTTAGATATAGGTCATGTCAATTTACATCTATGAAAACACCTTTGTATAATTTGAAGATATCTTGGTAGATATATATGCAATCTAATTAACAGAATTTTATTGTTTTAAGTTTTACATTCAGCTAATCACCATATAGGCATATACGATCTGCATTCTGATTATCTTTACTGGACATATGACAAGGTATAATAGTTGAGACTACAAATCCTTGGATGAAAGTTCATATATTTTATTCTCGTTCCCCCTTTTTGGATAAAGTTCTGCTTATTATATATGTACTAAAGTTACTTGACCACTATTAAATTGAGGTAAATGAAAAGAAATTTTTATGTATATAGATTATGGATTTGGCACAGATTCTGATATTAGCGTGTGTACAGATATTGCCACATGAGTTAAACAAGACCTTATTGACCAAAGTGGTTGTGTCCATTTGGTCTCCCAGTTATACATTGATATATTTGGTTATTTCATTGATACAAACAAAGCTATCTTAAGCATACCAGTTGAGAGACTGTCATAACTGTTTGATACCATAAAACAAGTTATAGTATCTTCAGGATATTTAGGTTATTTTATGGGAGAACTGTAGCTTCCGTTGGTCAGATTATATCCATGTCGTATATGTCATAGGAATGTGGCTTATATTATGATTGAATCATTAGTATTGATGTTAAATCAGCCTATTCTTCGAATCTAATATTGGACTTTCAGTTCAAAGTTAAGAGCAGCTTATACTCTGGCTGGTAAATCTTAAATGTGTTAATTTTAACAATTTGTATCCAATTTTTCGTGTCACACTATGTTTATAGTGATACCAGTGGAACTGGATATAGTGGATGTTCAGTAGAAAATCCTAAGAATATTGCTCATGGTATGTGTCATGAATACAATGTACACCATAGTTCTACTTGGAAAGAACTTACGGCTGTTAAATGTATATGGCTTCTTTGATAGATTTTATGAGAGATAAACGATTAATGGTTTATGGATAACCAAAACTTTGTTTCCATTATTAATATAAGGGCAGTATGAAGCCTTATTTGCAAGATTTTGCATATGCCATTTTTGTGACTTGTTTGAAGCACACTTGTTCGTAGAGGTTGAATGGATACCTAGGGCAAAGAATGAAATTGCAGACTATATAAGTCTTATCATAAATACTGATGAATGCCGTTATGCAGTACATATTTTTGAATATTTGGAATCCCTGTTTGGGTCCTCATGAAATTAATTGGTTTGTTAGTGATCATAACCATCGATTACCTGTATTTTACTCCAGGTATTGGAATGTACATTCAATGTGTATTGATGCGTTCACTATCTATTGGCAAGGTTTAAATGGGTGGTATGTTCCCCCAGTTTGCCTATTATTGGAAGTCCTTATGTATACATGCAGCAGTGTAAGGCATATTTTACTATTATTTTACCTTTGTGGAGATCGGCGTATTACTAGCCGTTTTTATATACCAAAGGAGATAGATTAATTGATCAGAAGGTATAAATGGGTGGTATGTTCCCCCAGTTTGCCTATTATTGAAAGTCCTAATGTATACATGTACAAGGCATATAGTACTATTATTTTACCTTTGTGGAGATCGGCGTTTTACTAGCCGTTTTTATGTCCCAAAGGAGATATATTTATTGATCAGGTGTTGGGTTTACATTACCTACCTACTAACAAAGCTATTTTTTTTTACCTGGTAGAGGGAACAAATCGGACTTTGGTATATTGATTTACCATTTAGGGTGTTGGCTATTAGAATGGAGTTTAGGGTGACATTACATTAACTAGTATTAACTTGGTGATAGTTTTCATGTTGAAATTAACTAGTATTAACTTGGTGATAGTTTTCATGTATTGGGGTCATTTTTATTGCATGTACTACATGATCATGATGTACTATATTGTATTTTTTCATTTTATTGGTATATTATGTATTGTATTGATGAACTATGTCAAAACGTGGAAGGAACCACATATCAATTTAAAATTATGTTATTAAATACATGTATGTTTTTTCCAGGTGTTCAGAAACGATATTACTTTGTCTAGTCCTGTATGTGATGCATACTATAGTATGAAGGGGCGCACTCGATTATTGGTGAAGATTCTTCAACAGATTCTCAATTAGAGAAATATGTGTTTGAGGATGTTAAAAAGAAATTAGGCTCGCAAATATGGAAGGAAGAGCCGATGAGTTATTACAGGATGCGTATAATAAGTTATTTTGTGCATATAATCGTTTTACACAACGTACCATTTGTGCGTGTATATTGGTATATCTAGGCTTTATGCGTGTATCAGAATTGTTGAATTTGCGTTATTATTAAATTAATTGCAAGTCAACACACATTTCAATTTTTATCGAAAAAACGGATATTTACAGAGATAAAAACTGGTTTATTATTGTGAAGAACGTCACAACTTTGCGTCCAGTTCTAATTTGGAATTATATATGCATGCAGTGGCATTTAATCTGATTAAAATTTGTATTCATTCAGGAATTTGTCACAAGTGAAAGAAATGTTTTGTTTTTCGTTCAACAAATAAGCCTTTAAGCTATACAAGGATGAGGGAACATTCTTTGATGCAATTTCTCCATTTGTTCCCAATGTAAAAGCATAGGGATTGTATAGTATCTTGTGGTGCTATTACCTCTGCAAGGTTTGGTTTTTCAGATAGACTTTTTTAAACGTCATGGACGTTGGAAGTCGGACACTTCAAAGGATGGCTAGTGAAAGACGATTTATCAGAACGTAGGATTGTTTCTCAGAATTTGGGAAATGAATATCTTTTTTGTTTTATCTACATTTTAGACTATATAATTTTCCATACATAGTAATAAATAGCTTCCCGTTCTTTGGGTTCAGCATCGGCGTTGTCGTGCGACTATCCACTTTACAAAGTCTTTGGTATTTATTATAGCCTTTTATGGCGTGTATATTCAGAGTGTATATGTATACTTGGATATTTGGTACAAGTATTGGTTATACTTGGATATTTGGTACAAGTATTGATTATACTTGGTTATTTGGTGCAAGTATTGGTTCTATGTCTACATTGATGGGTGGTTTATACCAGGAGAATTATAATTTCATTCGTTTAAACGGGCAGTGCATTAGAATGAAATTAATTTCTCCTGGGTGTTTCATCATATGTAGCATAGAGGGCGTAATGTTTTCCCGCTTCAAAATTATTTTCGCGGTATTTTATTGCCTATGTATTCATTCAGCACGACATCGTCAATCTGAGCAGTCGAATTTTCTTGGTAAATTTTAATTCTGGTTAAAGTTTATTAAGCTTTTTATTTGGAGAATTTTTGTTTGATACTGATGTTTGAATTATATATTATATGTGTAGATGTATATGTATGAATTGTGTTTATTTCTTATTAAATATAGAGCATCGGCGTTGTCGTGCGACTATCCACTTTACAAAGTCTTTGGTATTTATTATAGCCTTTTATGGCGTGTATATTCAGAGTGTATATGTATACTTGGATATTTGGTACAAGTATTGGTTATACTTGGATATTTGGTACAAGTATTGATTATACTTGGTTATTTGGTGCAAGTATTGGTTCTATGTCTACATTGATGGGTGGTTTATACCAGGAGAATGAGGTTATCCGATTAGACATTATTCTTACCATTATGAAAAAGGTACTTGAGATTGAGAAAATGTTTGGCAAATTCATTTGTGTCAAAGTCTTTCAGTTCTGCTAATTGTGCTCCTAGGGATTTACAATGGCTCTGCAAATAAAAAGCAACATGATAAAAATGAGGGGCCTGACGGGGGGTCTCATCACGATTCACGAGTTGATTTTTTTGTCAATCGCGATTCACAGAAAATAAATTTCCATGATCACGGATCACGAAAATATAAAAAAAAAATCTGTAGAAAAACGGATCACTATAGCGAAAATGCGCCGATTACGAAGAACGAAAATAACCCATCAGGCACCTCTGTCAATAATAATGGTTGCAGCATAGATAGCGTAGTTGAACTGTGTATAACAGCGGAAGAAGCAGCCTCAAACTGGATTTGCTTGCGTCGTTCTTGGTATTTTTAGTTTTCTATTTTCTAATTTATTTTTAAAATTTGGAATGATAATGTTATGAAATTGAGAATGGGAATGGGGAATGTGTCAAAGATACAATATACCGACCCAAGAGCAGAAAACAGCCGAAGGTCACCAATGAGTCTTCAACACAGCGAGAAAATCTAGCACCCGGAGGCTGGCTTCAGTTGACCCCTAAACATGTCTACCTCCTATAGAAATATTTTATTAAGAAGTTCAAAAACAAAACCCTGCCTAGTTTATACAAATGCATTGCTGTACCAACCACTCTGCTCTCTCTATACACACAGCTCCCAACTACCGGTATTATTACATTACTCAACTATGTCTGTTTGGTTCGTTTGTCGAATATTGTCATTATAACGGAGTTATTAACAACTGTCATAGAGTTGCAACCGGGGATCTACCTAGCTATAAACCACATTCAACCCACCATTTTCTTCGGACAATGCATGTTCCAAGTCAGGAATATGCCAGTTGTTTTCTATATGTCCGGTTGTTTGGCTTACTAGCCTTGGAGTTCATTATGTTTGTTCTTATTTTATTTTTAATGGTGAAATGTTTTAATCATTTGAGTTAGGGTTAGCCGTTGATGACTGTGGTTTGCATGGAATCTGTGAACAAATAGTGTCAGTTATGCGCCTGTTTTTCAGCAGTTGTCGTTTGTTTGTGTGGTTTGATATGGTTTTCTCGTCGTGTTATTTTTTATAGATTATAACGATGGTTTTCCTGTTTGAATTGTTTAACACTAGTCATTTTGGGGACCCTTTATAGCTTCCTGTTCTGTGTTAGCCATGGATCCATGTTGAAGGCCATACTTTGACCTACATGTATAAGTGTTAACTTTTTATACAATGTAGCTTTCATGGAGAGTTTTCTTATTACGGAAGCCATTTAGGGCCATGCTAGTCTACTTTTTACAATTTGATATAACAAATTATTATTTTGATATAACAAACTATTAATTTGATATAACAAATTATTAATTTGATATAACAAATTATTAATTTGATATAACAGATTTTCGATTTTGATATAACAGATTATCAATTTGATACAACAGATTATAATTATTTGATATACACATATTAATTTGATATAACAAAAAAAGGAAATGTGATATGTCAAATTACTTATGCATGGATTAGGGTTATCTCCCTTCTCGATTTGACAAAATATATACTAATGAAAGGATTAAAATGTTTAGAGATATAGACCTAAATGTTTTTTGCATTGCTCATGATCTGAATTCCTTCTTCTGTATATACAACGTTATTAAGGTGCTCAGATTATACTCGTGTGGTCTTTTTTAACTTAATTTGTAAGTCCACAATCAATTCAAAATCTCACGCATGTTTCTCTATTTTTAATAAAAAAAAAAATCCAATTCAAAAATATATGTTGAAACAAATTTATTTAAGACTCATGCAGTGATGAATTGAAGAATGTTTAATAAATCCCTTCATACATATAGGAAGATGTGGTATGAGTGCCAATGAGGCAAATCCCCATCCAAGTAACAATTTATAAAAGTAAACCATTATAGGTCAAGGTACAGCCTTTAACACGGAGCCTTGGCTCACACCGAACAACAAGCTTTAAAGGGCCCCCAAAACTACTAGTGTAAAACCATTCAAAGGGGAAAACCAACGGTCTCTATAAAAAAAAAATGAGAAATGAGAAACACGTATAAATTACATAAACAAACGATAACTACTGTACATCAGATTCCTGTCTTAGGCCAGGTGCATACATTTGCAGCGGGATTAAACATGTTCCTATTGAAATTAATAAAGCAACATGCCAGGTTTTTTTAAGAAGATAAGGGATATTTTTTTTTTTATCCTTGCATGTTCCTATGTTCCTAAAAACACCAACATCTCAATAGAACTCTTCATTCGCTTTGATTTAAAAATATGCCATATAATTTGATCAAATAGACACCCTTTTTCTCTCTTATATTTGTTTGTTCTGAGGCACCAGGTCCCATATGCGAAATTGAGAAACAAGTCTCGAAAATAGTCTCAAATAAAAGAGAAAGAGGAGGAGGGTTGATGTATAGAAACATTCAACCTGTAAATTGAGTTTTGAAAATCCATTATAATATTAATATGAATACATATCTTTCTTTATTCTCGTAAACCAAAGTACAATGGTACAGAGACATATACAAATAAATTAACATAGTATAAATTTTAAATACAAATGTAAAAATAGAGACATAAAGTGATTACCCAGGAGATTCTAGGCATTTAATAATAATTCTTATAAACTTGCACAAATTGTTTAGTTCAGACGGGTTGCTACTATTCATGAGACCTTGAAATTTTAGAATATTTGGTCTGTTTATAAAAGGTTTCTTTAGTAGCAATTGTCTACTATCGTCTATTGCTGAGCATTCTAAAATGTAATGGAACTCGTCGCCAATATCACCGTTATTGCACAAAGTACAAATACGATTTTCTCTCTGAATGTTTTGCCATCTACCAATTTCGATAGGAATTTTTGTGTTCAAAGTTCTAAATCTACAAAAAGAAGCAATGTTTTTGTCATCTAAAATATCAAAGTAAAATTCGAAATTTAAACTATTTTTGAATAACTTATAATTTAGAGCTTTTGGAGAATTCTGTACAGTAGCATACCATGTCTGTCTGAACTGGTCAGTTAGTCTTAATTTAACAGTATCATACAACCAGTTTTTACTTATAAAATATTTAGTGTTCCATATATTTGATAGTCCACAATTATCAAGCACAGATTTTACATTCTTGAACCAAGCTATATTTCCATTATAACTACCAGTAACAAGATTGTATAGAATAACAGGAAGTTTCTTATTTTCCCCAGTTACAAGCTTTTCCCAATAACTTATAGTACGTAATTTAATAAAAATATCCAATGGGAATCGGCCAAGTTCCCCATATATCATAAAATCAGGCGTGGACTTTTTAAGATTAAGCAGTAATTTACAAAATTTTAGATGAACACGTTCTATAACAGAGGTGTTACCCATTCCCCAGACTTCACACCCGTATAATATAGGCTTAACTACTTTATCAAATAGTTCTAGCTGGCTTTTAATATTTAAATTATGTAATCTCCCCTTTTTCAGAATATCGTACATAGCCCTTGTTGCTTTATCAGCTTGTGCCTTTTTTGCTTTTGTGAAACTTCCTGTTCTAGAAAATAATACACCAAGATATGTAAATTCTTCAACAATTTCTAACACAATATCAGCATATTTAAAACTAACATTTTGTAGTGGTCTACCTTTAGAAAAAATTACTATTTTGCTTTTTGGGATATTGACTTTTAATTTCCATGTATCACAATATTCCTTTAAAGCGTCTAATTGTTTTTGTAGATCTGCTTGTGTTTCTGACATAAGTACAGTGTCGTCTGCGTACAATACAACAAACAGTTTTAAATACATATTTAGCTCATTCTCTATCTGATCTGATAAAGATTTCAAACCGCTTATATTTTTGTTCTGAAAAAAGCTTTCTAAATCATTTAGATAAATAGAAAAAAGTATGGGAGATAAATTTTCTCCCTGTCTTACACCTACATTACATGGAAAGTAGTCTGAATATTCTCCATCACTGAAAATTCGTGATTTCACATTTTTATACATATTAAATATAGTGTTATACATCTTCCCATTCACTGTATGTAAAATGAGTTTTGACCAAAGACCAGATCTCCAAACTGTATCGAAAGCTTTAGCAAAATCAATAAAAGCACAAAAAAGTTTTTTCTTTTTTTGTCTCAGTAATTCAAATAAAATATGCAGAGTAAATATACTGTCTATAGTGGAATAACTCTTTCTGAAACCAAACTGGTTTTCATTTAACAACAAATATTCTTCCAAAAAGTTACTCAATCTTAAATTCAAAATTGACGTAAAAAGTTTACCCATACAGCTTAATATAGTTATAGGTCTGTAGTTTTGGGGATCTGACTGGTCACCTTTGTTTTTATAAAAAGGTATAACATTACCAACAAGCCAAAGTTCAGGCACTTTTCCAGTATCAAATACAATATTGAACAGTTTAACATAGATTGGCATGAAAATCTGAGAGGTGCTCTTAATATATTCATTTATGATGAAGTCATCGCCACAAGCTTTGCCATTTTTGAGATTTTTGATGCATTTAAAAATTTCATTTTCCGTAATAGAACTGTTTAATAACGAATTAAGTTCGTTATTTTCATCTATAATAGTTTCTTCACCAGCGTCAGGATCTGACGAATTTAAATTTTTGAAAAATTCAAAAAGTATATCAACAGGAATATTATTCCTTTTTTTCTCTTTATACGAGTTCAATATCCTCCAAAATTCTTTAGAATTACTATTTTTTAAAACATTCATCTTTTTTCTCATGGCTTTTTTATGCTTGTTAATAGAAATGTTCATTTGCCTCTTATATTCACGTTCTGTATTCTTCATCTCCTCTCTTTTTAAATATGTTTTATTGTATTTATATCTTCTTTTTGATATTCGAAAGCACCGCCTTTTTTCCCAACATATTTTGTCAAACCAAGGTTTAATAACTTTTTTTCGACATTTCTTTTCATGTCGTTTATATGTTTATATGTAAAAGATCCAAACACCTTTTCGGCTGAATCCAGCATTAAACCATTTACAGATTCAACTATTTTATTAATATTTTCTTGAGCCAGTATACTGGTATTCAACATAGTTAAATCATTATTTAATTGATCGATTTTATTTCTATCGATATTTCTCAAAAATTCGGCTTCTTTTTCACAATCCCATTTTTTGAAGCCCTTTCTTTCATGGCATGTAAAATCGTTTATTTAAATGTCATCGCATTCGACGATGTTATCAATCGAGTTGAAGACTAGCTTACAGTTCAGAGGCGAATGAACATCGGAAAAAAGAGCAGAAAAATCAAGTACAGACATATTTACAACACATGATAACAAATTATATGTACAAATAAAATAGTCAACCACACTTGACTGGCGACATGTAAATAAGCCTTCTTTATCACCTTCAACCCTACCGTTTAAAATAAACAGATTGTTATTTCTACACATTTCTGAAAGTAGATTGCCATAGTGGTTTTTTGTCTTGTCACAACTATTTCTAAAACGTGACATATGAAACTTGTGTAAATTGTTTGAAAAATCAATATTAAAATTATCTGATGTGTCATGATTGGTATTTGTTATTTCATAGAAGTCTAAATTGGCAGCAGTTCTGCTGTTAAAATCACCAGTAAGCAAAATAGACTCGTGGTTTGCTGAAAATTTTAGAAATTCTTGTTCAAGTATATTTATTGAATCTGGTACATGTACCTTATAGGTAGAATTTCCGGGTGGTATGTACACTGTACCAATCATAACATCTTGTTCTGTTTTTAAATAATTGGCTGAAATTTTAACCCAAAATACTAAATTACTCTGTTTCTATTGTTTGCACATAATTTTCTAATTCATTTTTATATCCAAATGCAATACCACCTTATTTGACTTTTGATTTAGTTTTTCTATTTTTCAATTTAAAAGTATAACCTGGTATATCAACATTATCAAAATCATCAGTTTTTGTTTCTGTCAAGCAGATAAAGTCATAACATTTAATGAGTTCTATATATAAATTCGGGATATTGCATTCTGGTCATTATCCCACAACAATTGAGCGACAATATTTTTAAGTCTAATGAACTGTTGACATTTTTACAGATATTTTTGTCATAACTTGTTTTTCTGTTATTTGCACATCCTTGTTTCTTCAACATATTAAAATCTCCATTGGAATCCTAGCTGTCTGGGTTAGGAGTCGAAGATATGCGTCGACGTCGTTTCCGGTTTTGATGGTGGTCCGGTGTGCGCATTTGAGATGCGAGACTGTCAGTAGGTTCTATGTCCGAAATTTGGTCGTTATACATTTCACCATCCACGTACAAAATGTCTCTAACTAGCTTAACTGTGTGTCCTTCTATG
This sequence comes from Mytilus edulis, assembly GCF_963676685.1. NCBI lineage: Eukaryota > Metazoa > Mollusca > Bivalvia > Mytilida > Mytilidae > Mytilus > Mytilus edulis. The sequence continues at coordinate 63,937,102 of NC_092354.1, read as the reverse complement.
CGTTTCTGTTTCATGACTGGGTATAGGCTTTTGCGTGCTTGTTCAATTATTTCAGGGAACTGTTGATTAACCCCAAACGGTTTTCCTTTGAGCCTGTATGTATTTGAGAGCGATTGTGCCAAATCTTTGTAATATAAGAATCTGGCCACAATCGGTCTAGGGCGTCCGCGTCTGCCTGGTTTGGCACCATATCCAAATCTGTGAACATTGCCGAATTCTATTCTGTGTGTTATATGTAGGAACTGTTGTATAAATGTTCTAATAACTTCTTCAGTGTTTTCTCCTTCGGTTTCCGTCAAACCAGTAAAAACCAAGTTATTCTTCATTGATCTGCATTGAAGGTCAATAACGGTGCTTTGTAGAATTTCATTTTCTTGTTTTGCGTTTTTGACGACTGCTTTAATTTCATTTCTCAGCTCCAAAGTGTTATCTGCAAGGTCATTTGCTACTTTACTAATGGATGATTTAGCCGATTTTACATCTTTTACGTTGTTTTCGTGATTTACCTTGAAATCGTCCATGAAGTCGCTAATTCCCTGTAAGTTATTATTAGCATCAGTTTGGATTTTTTTCATATTTTTAACTTCTTTATTTAGTTCAGTGTGATCATGTTTTATCTGGGACATTCTTCCATCGTTGCTATCACATCTACTTTTTAAATTTTTAATTTGCCCTTCAGCTTCTGCAACTTTTGAGTTTATTTCAGTGAATTTTGTTACTAAATTTGTCAAAGTTCTGTTCATTTGATTTACTTGTGACATTCCCTTTTCGATAGTTGTAAGTCTTTCATGTATACCTAGCATTAATTGATAGACATTATCTAAAGTTACGCTTTGTTCGGGTTGCCCGTATAGAACATCTCTGCTGGTATTTAACATTTGGGAGGTATTGACATTTTCTTCTTCCATTTTTATCCACTCGTATAGAGCCTCAAATTGCTTTGCGACACTTGATTACAGTTCAGTTTAATATTCAATACCCCCGGGTTACAGGTATGGTCTCTAGATTTTACGCATGTTATGAATGGAAGACAATATCACACAAGTTTAAAAAAATAAATCTGAAAATGTCATTTTCTATTATCAAATCAGATAAATTATCCGGGCGGAAGGTCCCACAACTAAGCATAAATTGAAGCATCTACGAATTATCCATAATTATACATCATATATAGCAAATAATTGACTTATCTGAGGAGCGAAAAATTTACGCCTCCATCTTACATTCGCATTCCTCTATCTACACGACATGCGCCAGTTCGGGTTATGCAACTTTTACTTAATCATAATTATGATAAAATCTCACTATTTGTAGACAAATCAAATTGATAATTTGTTATATCAAATTGATAATTTGTTATATCAAATAAATAATTTGTTATATCAAATTAATAATTTGTTTTATCAAATTGATAATTTGTTATGTCAAATTAATAGTCTGTTATATCAAATAAAACATAAATTAATAATTTGTTATATCAAATTAATAATTTATTATATCAAATTTATAATTTGTTATATCAAACTTATAATTTGTTATATCAAATTTATAATTTGTTATTTCAAATGGATAATTTCTTGTATCAGATTGTAAAAAGTAGACTAGCGTGGCCCTAAAAGACTTCCGAATTTTCTTATTGGCACTCATACCACACCTTCTTATCTATATAAGATACTTTTGATTTAATCAGCAACCTTGTCATACATCTACATGCATATTTAATCTTAATTTATCAACCTTATGGAAATAGTTACATTTTCGAACTGCTCATCCCTATATGTTTTTTTAACATAAACTAGGCTGTTAGTTTAACCTTTTAAAGCCGACAATACGGAATGGGTTTTGTTCATTGTTGAAGGCCGTGCGGTGAACTATGTAGTTCTACGTCATTTTGTCTGTGGTGGTGAATTGTCTCATTTGCAATCATGTCACAACTTCTTGTTTTTAATATGTTAAAAAGATTGTAATACCTTTGCATCACTCCAAGATTTCTGGTCTTCGGAGAACAGAAAGCATTTGTCTTTGAAAGATTCCCACCCATCTTGACATCCATTGGCACCACTTACTTAAATAAAAACAAACCATATGTTGTATACAAAATTTTGGTGATTATTCCCAGTCTCCTATACTGCAGAAAAATGTACAGCAATCGCAAGTCATGAATATATATTTCTAAACAAAAATGAATCTCTGAGACAGCAGATTCATGACAGTTGTAAAATAATTCAACAAAAAACATTAAGAAACGATTTGATATTAAAATCCAATGTCAAAAGACCAAGAAAGAAAAAGAAGATACTGTCCTCGGAGAACAATATTTGTATTCGAAACTTCAGTTTGAAATCCAGAATTTTGATAGGTTGGATTTTGAATCTGAGAACAACTTGTGCTCGAATTTGTTTATGTTTTATGACCGCAAGATCATGTAACAACAATAAAATGATTATCTTGGCATTGCACAAGGTCATGTTTTTCTCTGACTGTTTATGACGTCTTTACACTAAATCCATTGGATGTTGGATTGGTACGGATTGATAATTTAGTCTAAGATGCATGATTTTTTTTTTATTAGTTGTTAGTGGCTTTGAACTGGGAGTACTCTCAGATCTGTGCCAAGTGTCTTTTTGTTGTTTGGAAGTACAAGTACCCGGCCACGTCCACTTGTATGTTTGTCCCATCTGATGAGTTAAGCCTTTTTCAAATGATTTTTATAGTTCGTTCTTAAGTTGTACTGTAATTCAGTGGTTGACGTTTGTTTTTGTGTTACATATTTGTTTTTCGTTCATTTTTTTATATATATAAATAAGGCCGGTAGTTTTCTCGTTTGAATTGTTTTACATTGCCATTTCAGGGCCTTTTATAGCTGACTATACGATATGGGCTTTGCTCATTGTTGAAGGCCGTTCGATGACCTATAGTTGTTAATTCTATGTCATTTTGGTCTCTTGTGGAGAGTTGTCTCATTGGCAATCATACCACATCTTTTTTTTTATAGTTCAAATAATTTGAAAGAGCTTCGATTTTTAAGCAGGCCAGTCAAGCATTATGATAACGATTTGATTAACACTAATTTACGAAGCTTAAAATATGACGGGGAAACATACATATTTACGTTTGGTTGTTGTCCCGTTGACTTATATCATACATCTCTTGTTATATAATCATACATACATGTATCTTTTGAGTTTACTAAGTGCAATTAAACGTACCTGTTTTAGCAAGATAAACAATACAAATCATCAACAAAAGGTTCCAACCCATTTTACGTTTACTTATCATTGTACACAATTAGCGATGACAAATTATACAAACCTCAATGAGGCTTTACAACGTGTTCTAGAGTGATCTGATGTGACTTATCTCCAGGTTGACAAGAAGGTCATCATTTTGAACAAGTCACTGGTTTTTAACCGAATTTGATAAATATTCCTTCGATGTTAGACTGTTGGGTAAAACTTGTTCTCAGTCAAGCTTAAACATATTAACACAAAAAAAAAATGTAGACTTTTTTATATCATTTGTGAATACGGTATACTTCTATTGCAATGTGTTTTCTTCATTGGCATAATTTTCCCTTTTTGTGACATTGGGGTCATTTAGATGTATTTTGTCATATTTGACCCACCATCTTTAAATTGAAGACCGTGTTATTGTCCTGGATAGATGAACAACATTTCAGTATTTTATGTTTGTTTCCATTTACAAGTGAATATCGAAAATAAATGTGTAGCATTTATAAATTCATCAGTTACATGAACAAATATTGCGGTTAAGGTGATAACAAAAAAAAATGTTTTCTGAATCCAGATTCTATCGATACCGTATAGTGTTAAATTTTGGAGAGAAAAAAAAATGATTGATAGCGTCGAAAAAATAAAATAAAATGTTCGCGCTTTGGTGCGAATTGTTTTTGTATGGTACGCAATGGGTGGATATGTGATCCAAAGTTTATTTCTGTGAAAAAAGTTTCAGCGGAACTAATTTCACAGGAAATATGTTCTGGGAGAACTTTTTTCACAGACAATTTCTATATAATTTGTTCCATCTCTATGAAATAAATTCCACACTATACCTTGTGAAATAAGTTCTGGGTTGGTGAAATTTGTTCCTTACCTAGTGAAATAAGTTCCATGTTTGTAACCCGGTGAAATAAGTTCTGGATTTGTGAGATTTGTTCCTCACCTGGTGAAATAAGTTCCTTGTCTATGAAATATGTTCCACTGGTTAAACAAGTTATCTTATATACTAAGCACTTGTCATCCGTGAGTTTTAAGTCATTATAAAAAAATGTATTATACTGATAATGTACTAAACAATAATTAAGTGTAAACGTTCAATTTGGATCCTGTTGAGTAAATCAGAAGTAATAACATTCTCAGTTAATAACACTAAAAACGACACTTATGAACTAGGAAAGAGAAAAATAAGAAATATCAATAAAAGTCATTACGAAAAAAAGTATTAATATAGTTAAAGATGAACATTTGTACTAATTTGAAAAGGACATTGCAACTGATCAATTATATCAATGACATAAAGTAACAAAAGACACACTTTTTTAAAACTGTGCAATGACCATAGCTAGGTACATTTATGATTAGAACACCAATGACAGATTAACAGGAAACAAGGAGGTGGAATACCACATAAATGATCAAACATACATTGTAGATTATCATCGCTTTTATTTCCTTTCTTCATCTTACAGTTATGCCTTCAATTGCAAATGTACCCCATGCAAGCATGAGGGTTTGGATGGGGTTAAATGATTAAAGAATAATGCCCTTAAAAATGAAGATTAGAGAATATCGGGCAAAAAAAAATGAAGATTAGAGAAAAAATGGGTTATTTTTTTTAAAGATTAGAGAAAAAAGGGGTGAAAATAAATGTTTACAGAATAACAGACCCCCACATCCAGACCCTCAAGCATAGTACAGCATTCAGCTTGCATTATAAATGTTAAGTGTAACAAGAAAATTTTCGCTGTTCAATATGTTAAAGATACTTATTTTCTGTGAAATAGGTTCGAGCAGAACATTTTCATTGATTCCTGTAAAATGCTTTCGTTCAAAACTAATATAACAGGAACATATTTCCCTTTTTTTCCAATTTTAATATTGGAACAAAACTCATAGAGCTGTGATTTTTGTTCCGGAACTTATTTCACATTTGGTTAAAAAATTAGTTCCGGATCAAATTTTCTGTGATATAAGTTCCGATGGAACATATTTCGTATCAAATTTGTTCCGACGGAACAAATGTCACGCCGGAACATTTTTTTTTGGTTACAGATACCATACATGTAACATATAATATAAATAACCTTATCACTTTAGATTAAACTAAATACTCATCAAAATAAAAGTATTATGAAACTGGCGACTGGTAAAAAAATAATGATAATTCAATTCTTTGAAAAAAAATGAAAATATCAGTATAAAAACGATGGATATTTAATATAAATATGAAGTCATATGTTACAGGACTTGGTGCGAGTGCCCTTTGGGAGAAATGAGATTTTGTTATAAGAATTATGATCTCTGATTACACAAACGAACAATTATATTATGCAACAGAAAAACATCGATCAACACTCGGTCATCTCAGATTATCATTAATAGAGCATAATAAAAAAAACAAGTATCCAGTCAAAGATCTGATCTCATTTCCAACGTTAACTGTTATTCAAGAACAACCAGTTGGTCTGAGAACACAATTATTTACAAGTGCATTGTTTTAAGACAATAAATGTAAATTAAAAAAATCTCTCCTGAGCTTTCTCAATAATATGTTTACAGTGTATTGTACTACTTTTGGGACAAAGGAGTAGGTCCGGTAAGGACCGATTTTGGCCTCAAATTTCAGTTTCATCTGACGAAAGATTTTGACCACTTTTTAAACACTTAAGTGTCTATTTCATATGATTCAATTAATTTATGTGAAAGATTTTAACTTATTCAGTCATTCAAAACGATCCGATTCAAGCTCAAATATGAAAAATCTACCAAATATGCGAAAAAATGTCACTTTTCAGATGGTTTTTGTCAAAAACGAAAGTGGCCGCATCCGTGTTCATCCTCAATCTTTATATATGTTATGTATTATCATCAAATACAACTTCCATTTCAATATTTTGGATGAACACGAATGCGGCCACTTCCGTTTTACACGGAAACCGGCTAAAATTTAAGTAAAATGCTGGAATTGTTAAGATTTCAGTAATTTAGCATGACTTATTGGTGCTAGTACCCAATATATGTGCATTGTATTGTCAAAACAGCCCATATTTATGTAACAGAACCATTCTACTATACAATAAATAACTAAAAGTTTACATTTTAACAATTTTGTAAAACTGCTATATTTTGGGGCCAAAAAGGGGTCTTACTGGACCTACTCCTTTTATCAAAATTACAGAAAACTTCATCAGCTTAAACTCAAATAAGAACAATTGTATGCCAAGGGGATTTGAAATCTTTTGACAGCTTCCAAAATGCTAATTTTTAATCTATTTCAGTCGGACCAAATCTCTACTTTTCTTTAAAATTACTGACCCAATCTATTTTACAGTTTGAAATGCATGCCCCTACTTGCTGTTTGACTGCATGAGGCATTGATGAAATAAAATTTGAAGGGGTAAAAAAAAAAATGCAAGATAACACACTGTCCACGCGGGCCCGTCCACGATAGGGACTAGTCTATATTAGTGGACAATGACCAATTTAATAATTATAGATGGATTTTTAAATAGATCCATTTATATCTATCTCTACTGGTTATATTATATATCAATGTTTTCATGCTGAATTAAACAGTTTTAATGTCATTTAATCGATCCGACTGACACGCCTAGTAATAGAATCTCTAAAGCGAATAATAAATGTGTTTCTAAATATCTCATTACTTAATACAAGTCGAAATCGTGTTAAATTTTGCAGAATATTTTTATGTACTATTGATCTTCGATATAGCATGCATAGACTCAGGGATATACATGTATATTAAAGATGATATATTCGGTCACAAAAAAAAATAATATCGGTTTCGAATAAATATTCCAAGAAAATCATAAATTTAAACATAATGTTTAAAATGTCTGAATGATCATGTTTGTTGATTTCTTCATCTTTCCTTCATAAAATTCATCTAGTATTGTTTCATAAATCAATTTAATTTAACAATTTAAAAGCTAAAATATTCATTCAAGTACAACCACCTGAAACCTATTTATACCTTCCTTTAAATAGTTTTTTACAACTATTTTTAATCGCTATTATGAAAACCTATTCACCCATAAAATCATGTAGCTACCCGTATATTGAACAGCCGATCAACTTATAGGCGTTCATAAAAATGGCGGACGTGATCGATACATTCCATGGATGAACGTTGACAAACGTAAGTAATAATAAACACACGTATATACTTTGTATAGTAAGAAAATGGTACTATATATATGATATGGCATTATATTGTGTGTTTTCCGTTCTAGCGGAATGACAAGAAAAGTGTGTATTTAGTTTAAACGAAATTCATCTCTTTTATTCTTTCTCTGCTTTCTAATGAAGGTTGGTTGTTAGTCCCTGTATTACGGAATATTGGCCTTGTGTGTGAAATGTTGAACTGTATAACTTAGTAATGCTGTAGAAAGGATGGGAGTTCTCTGAACTAAGGTGGGGGGTATGTGACATTTCAACCGTAAACAGGTAAACACGGTATATTCAAACCGGTTTATAACATGAGCATCCCTAAGGAAAACAGTTGCAATTAATTATGCTTCGAAAATTAAGAATTGTGTACCATTTTTCAATGCTTCCTTCTTTAAAGTACTGCCACCTTCAACGTGATGTATATTCTGCTAGTGTTGTTGTTTCTTTGAAACACTCCCCATTTCAAATCATGGCTCAATTTTAACACAATGTGTGTAATTTTATAGAAAAAAGGAAAATGGTCGAAATCCACATCATTCCAGGGGCGGATGCAGGAATTTTCGAAAGGGGGGGGTGCTAACCCAGGGAACCCAGGGCAAAGGGGGGGGGGGTGCAAAACATATGTCCCGATACAAATGCATTGATCGGCAAAAATAAAGGGGGTGCGCACCCCCGGAACCCCCCCCCCCCCCCCCCCTGGATCCGCCACTGCATTACCCCTTGTACATTTTGTATTACAATATTTGACAAGTCGGTGCTTGATAGATATAGAATTATTGCACGTAACCTGTGCACATTTCTTTTAGGGGCAGTCTAAGACGGCCTCCATGTGAGGAATTTTCTTCTGTGTTGAAGATCAAATGTGGCCTTCTGACCCTTTATTTGTTTTCTGGTTTTTGGTAGGTTTGTTGACTTTGACACATTTCTATTTTCAATTCTCAATTTTTAATAATTTCCTTAAAACAAGGTTATGAATTAAAATTGGTTAAAACAAAATAAAAATGGACCAATTCAAGTACACCTTCTAGGTCCTCGAATTTCGATCTGTGCTCTACCTATCATAGGTACTGAGGGACAGGACAATTTGTTTTTGCCCTGCTCCTTTTTTTTCCAAAATCCGTATTTTTTTTCGTTTTGATTAACTTCAATTATTTTCGCGTTTTTCTGTACTATTAGAACATAAATATACTACAATTTTTTTTATTTGCTATTTGCTATCAATTCAAAGATTACTATAAGATTAATATATTTTGGGGGAAAAGGAGGAGGGCAAAACAAATGTGTCCTGTCCCCAAGTACTTATGATACCTAATACCGTACCGATAAGCGGTACAAAATGTATTAAGAATGTGAATCCGATTGGTGATGAATTGTAAGCGAACAGTTTATAATTGTTCATCTATCTCTCACTGATTTTCCGCGGCATATTTACCAAAAAAGGACGACATCAAAATTTCAATGTAGGATAACAAAAAAAATGAATTCATATAGTTTTTTCATTGACCCCCATACCCCCCTCTTAACTTAATTTGGTAAAAATTGATTGACTAATAAGGATATATATAAAATTGATGTCAATTAAATAAACTTGCAGCAATTTTTACCCCCAGCCCCCTCCCCCCGCCTTACAACTATTTGAATTAATTTTTTTTTTTTTTTTTTTTTATCCTACATTGATTTTCATATAACCCAATAAGCCGTATGATGCATTTAATATTTACTAACAGCCAACGAAGGAAGACTAATCTCTGATATAGTTTATGCAATTTAAAAAGGTCAAAAAGGCAATTTACTTTATGAACTTCCATATACGTTTTGTGTGTTTACATGTGTTATGTGGATTATTATAAGCTGTCTTTAATAAAATATTTCGTATTTCGTATAAATCAGCTAACTAGAATGCTTAGACTGTAGTTCTTTATCCCTACATGACATAAAATTAAAAAAAGGCCTTATGCGGATATGTTTATGCCCCATTTATGGGCATTATGTTTTCTGGTCTGTCCGTTCGTCTGTTTGTCCATACGGTCGTCCGTCCGTCTGTCACGGTTTTCAGGTTAACGTTTTTGGCCGCAGTAGTTTTAGATGAAGTTGAGTCCAATAAACTTGTAACATAGTACATTTGTGTCCTAATATGCTATGATCTTTCTAATTTTAATGCCAAATTAAAGTTTTTATCCCATTTACACGGTCCACTGAACATATGATAGTGCGGATAGAGTATTCGTGTACTATGGACACATTCTTGTTATTTTTTTGTCTCGCCTGGACGGAGTCAAAAAGCGAGACATAGGTATGCTGTTTCCGGCGTCGGCGGCGGCGACGGCGTCAACAATGTATTAGTTTGTGATTAGTTGTAGTTTATGGTTCCTTTGTGATAAGGTGTAGTTTATGGGGAACCACAAGTGGTAGGTCACTGATATTTGGTATGCAGTTGTAAATGCATTGGCATATCTCGGTTCCATCGAGATAATTTGGCTCCGCACCCTTCAGTCATTGTCTATTGATTTTGAAAAAAATTCTAAGTTATCATGTATTAGTTTGAGTTAGGTCAGTTCAAGGGGAACCATTTGTGGTAGGTCAATGTTACTTGGTATTCCGTTGTATAAGCTTTGGCACATCTCATTTCCCTGGAGAATAATTGGCCTTGCCCCTTAGTCAGAGTCTAGTGACTTTGAAACTTATCTTAGTTTACATGTATTAGTTTGTAAATATATCAGTTTAAGGCGAATTGTTTCCATGGAGATTATATAGCCCCACCCCCTCTTCATGGTCCATTGACTTTGAAACTTTTACATAGTTTACAAGTTCATGTTTGTATTTAGATTTGGAAATGACTTATAACAAGTCAATGGTATTTGGTATGCAGTTGTATTAGCATTGGTACATTTCATTTACATGCCATATAACTCAGTCATGGTTCATTGACTTTGAATATTTGCATAACTTGTGTAAGATATAAGAGTATTGCTATTTTGCATAATCAAAATTACAAAAAGGCGAGACATATCTCTGTGATAACAGTTTATTTTACATGTCTGTCAAAATCAACTTTCTATCCATGACTATCGGACCAAAAAACCGTATGGTGGTAGAATTACTTCATTTATAATTTAACCAGAAATATTTATTATTACGAAGTATTCAATTTGGTATTATACAACTCAAATTGTTCATTTAAATGTAATATCGACCCATACTTATCCAGGTAAAACCATGCACTTTTTTGTGTGTAGAAAATTACATCATTTTAAAGAGGGAAGGTAAATGTGATAAAATTGTAACCTTTCCAAATCTGCAAGTTGAACGAGAAACACAACACAAACATTGCAATGTGAATGAAATCTATATAAAACACTATTTGTTAAGCTATAAATAGTGGTGGGGATCTTTTTTTTTTAATATATATTCAAGTTATACATGTATATCGGTCAATAACAGCTTTCAATCAGTCTGCCATCCGTGAATATCGGACTAAATTACTTCATTTCTCATTTAACTACATGTACATATACAATATACATATATATTGAGAATACAATGTTCACATAACTAAAAGATAAAGAGGGCGTAGTTGGTTTTTTAAGCCCCATTAATGGGCATTATGTGTTCTGGTCTCTGCGTCCGTCCGTTCGTTCGTTCGTCCGTCTGTCCCTCTTCAGGTTTTTGTCGAGCCTGCAACTTTTGTTGCAGAAAGCTCGACAAAGAGATAGTGATCCGGCGGCGGCGGCGTTAGCTAACTTTTTAAAAGCTTTATATTTTAGAAGATGGAAGACCTGGATGCTTCATACTTTGTATAAAGATGCCTCATGTTACGAAGTTTCCGTCAGTCACATGTCAAATGTCCTTGACCTCATTTTCAAGGTTCAGTGATCACTTGAAAAAAAAGTTCAGATTTTTTGTAATGTTGAATTCTCTCTTATTATAAGTAATAGGATAATTATATTTGGTATGTGCGTACCTTGCAAGGTCCTCATGCCCGTCAGACAGTTTTCACTTGACCTCGACCTCATTTCAGGGATCAGTGAACAAGGTTAAGTTTTGGTGGTCAAGTCCATATCTCAGATACTATAAGCAATAGGTCTAGTATATTCGGTGTATGGAAGGACTGTAAGGTGTACATGTCCAACTGGCAGGTGTCATCTGACCTTGACCTCATTTTCATGGTTCAGTGGTTAAAGTTAAGTTTTTGTGTTTTGGTCTGATTTTCTCATACTTTATGCAATAGATCTACTACATTCGTTGTATGGAATGATTGTTAGGTGTACAAGTCTAGCGGGCAGATGTCATCTGACCTTGACCTCATTTTCATGGTTGAGTGGTCAAAGTTAAGTTTTTGAGTTTTGGTCATTTTATCTAATACTATATGCCATAGGTCAACTATATTTGGTGTATGGAAATATTTTATGATCTATATGTCAGTCGCACAGGTTTTATTTGACCTCGACCTCATTTTCACGGTTCATTGCTCGGTGTTAAGTTTTTGTGTTTTGGTCTATTTTTCTTAAACTATAAGTAATAGGTCAACTATATTTGTTGTATGGAAGCATTGTTAGCTGTACATGTCTGCCTGGCATGGTTCATCTGGCCTTGATCTCATTTTCATGGTTCATTGGTCTTTGTTTAGTTATCTTGGTTAATGTTAAGTTTATTTGACAGTTATTAATAAAGTTTTATACTTAGGATTATCAACATAATATCAATGATTAGTAAAAAAGGCGAGACATTTCAGCGTGTGCAGTCTTGTTAGCATAGGCGGATCCATGGGGGCCTTGGGGGCCCGCCCCCCTTTCGTGGGACAAATTTGGTTGATTATATAGGGAATCATTGAAGCATGACTGGAGCGGGCCCCCTCTTAGGTCAGTCAGCGGGCCCCCTCTAAGGAAAAGTTCTAGATCCGCCACTGTTGTTAGTCTGAGTTTTGATATTTATTAAGTCATGAAGATAACTATGACTGTTCTTATGTAAAATTTTAAATGTTTCTATTCCAATAGTTCTAAGTCTGCGAGTTTTTAAGGATGGAAGTTTAGGTATCAAAAGTAAATTTTCATAGCTTATAAAGGGCACTCTTCATATATAATATTTTTATCACTACATATTCTGTGTTTTGAAATATAAATAGGCCTAAACAAATGGATAACCCCTTACTAGGAACAGGATTTACATTCATTCTTCACATTAGGGAAGTTCGCTACTCAGTTTCAAAATAACAAGCTTTTCATAACACTGGTATATATTTATAGGGAATTAATAAAGAAATCAAAAGAGCGAAAAAAAAGTTTTAGGTCCATAATTATGCATGTTTTTGAGATATTAGCCATTGAAAATTTGGCGGGAAAATGTTCTCTGAGTCTTGATTTTTCCATAGCTTTATCATTGACAAGTTTAAGTCCCCAAAAAGTACTAAAAAAAAACAAGGATTTTATAAGACTTTGAAAGATTGCTTATAATTATAAATGCAAAAGATTTATAAAAAGAAAAATGGGGGTTAGTGGGCATTTTTGTTTAAGGCATTCAAATAGATAAAACCAGAGGATTCCGAAAATCTGACAAAAATCCCATAACATGACAAGCGAACATCATTAAGGAACATGAAATTCTACGCTTTCATGGTCAATGGCACTTTTCTATATTATAAATTATTAATGAAATTTATAAGCCATTCTTGTTAATATTTTATAAACGCTAGTTGAAAGCTTAATATAATCCACTACCAGTGACATGCAATAATAAATAATTGTATCTATAACACGTGACGCAATAGAACAATGGTATCAAACATGCGAGAATAAGAATGTATACCATACGTTTAGAAAATTTAAACATATTACTAATGCCACACTCGTACTATTATTTTCTGTGTTAAGTGGACCATGAAATTTTGGTCCATACCTTCAAATTAACTTGGCAATATAATTAGAAATAGCTGTATAAAAGTCTTTTCTTGTCGTAAACCAAAGTGCATGAAATGACACAGAAACAATATCATATCATAGGGAACATGTGTGTTCTAAGTTTGAAGTTGATTGGACTTCATCAAAACTACCTTGACAAATAACTTAAACCTGAAGCGGGACAGACGAACGAATAGACGAACAGACCGAAAAATATAATGTCCCTAAGTAGAGCGTAAAATATTTTTGTCTATGTTTTTGTAATACTAATAACATCAATATGAATGATTGGGACCAAGTTTCCGTTAGTGTTGAGAATAACTATGCATGTTTGTTTGTTCTATGTTGCGTATTAAGAACTCGCGTTTGTTGATGTCTGTGCGTTTATTGGTTATTCTTGTCGTCGGGTTGCTGTCTCGTAGACACAAACCCGGCAATACCCCTTTTATACGACCCCAAAAAAAAATTTGGATCGTATAATGGTATGATGTCGTCGTCTGCGTCGTCGTCGTCCGAAGACACATTGGTTTCCGGATAATAACTTTAGTTTAAGTGAATAGATCTTTATGATATTTTTTCAGAAGGTTCAATACCACAAAATGAAGGTTGGGATTACTTTTTGGGATGATGGTCTCAACCGTTTAGGAATTAGGGGCCCAAAACAAGCATTTTTCTAGTTTCAGGATAATAACTTGTGTGTAATTGTATGGATCTCTCTCAATTGTATCACAACGTACCTTATAACAAAGGGGAGGCTAGGATTAAGTTTTGGGTTAATTGCCCAAAATATGTAGGATTTAGGGGCCTAAAAAGGGCAAAAAAGAAGCATGTTTCTAGTTTCCAAACATACATGATGATAACTTGTGTTTAAGTGTATGGATCTCTCTGAAATTGTACTACAAGGTTGAATACTACAAAAGAAAGCATGGGATTGAGTTTAAGGGTTATTGCTCCAATGGGGGTTTCAAAAAGTGGGGGGTGGGGATTTTTTGTTTACCATTTTTAAAGGGATTCCTTTTTTTTCAAAATTTTTCAAATTTCAAATTTTGAAAAGTTTCAAGAAGAAATATTCAATTGCACAGTATTGTGCAGTATAGATTTGTTAGATCTTTGACCACATTAATTTTGTGACAAAAACCCATATTATGTAAACAATTTGATCACAATCCAAATTCAGACAGTATCAAGCTTGAATATTGTGACCAAATTTGCCCACTCTGTTCAGGGTTCGACCACTGGGGTCGTATATAGCTGCGCCCTGCGGAGCACCTGGTTTCATGTATATATATATAACTGTTAATAAATATGAATATCTATTTCTTTCTAATTTCAGAAATTCAACGTAGAACATAACGACATGCCGAAACTAAACGTACGAGAAGTGCTCATACTGGCAGCTTGTGTATTCATCGGGTTTAATGTATTCTACCTGGTGGCCGGAAGTGGAGACAAAACAGTCGTTCAAAGTGACAATAACGTCCAAGTATTGAGTCAAGGTGACACAAATGTCAAAAGATTCGAGCAGGATAGTGCCATAAATGTGTTACCAGTTATTGGATCAATGCCAATTAATTCCAATATCACGGATGTTATAAGGAAACAGAGAAATGCAGTATCAGCAATGCTTAATAAATTGAGTAAAAGAATCGGGGTACTGCAGTGTGAGGTAAATAAATATCAATAAAAACACATGTGCATTACTGTAGGTTGCACGTCAGTAAATATAGACAATGCAATTACCTATAAAAACTCCATTTATGGGCTAAAACACTACTGTGCCACTTTTACTATGAAGTTTCCTAAAAAAAAATTATCCTAGAATGGAAAGTTTTAATGCACTGTTATTTTTGTAAAGGTCAAAAGATAATGATGTGCTGTATATTTTCAACATTTATATGTCCCGACTTATATTAACCCTCCCTTTTCGTTTGGTTTTCCCCAGAATTCAATTTAACCGCTATCCAACGTGTATTTATACTAGCAACAAGTTCTGTCTCTTTGAGATGAAGTATAGAGATTACATTTGGGAACTATTACGTAAACAAAACAAAAAGTCTATAGATATAATATAAAATTTATAATGGAAATGGGGAATGTGTCAAAGAGACAACAACCCGATCATAGAACAGATAACAGCAGGTCACCAATAGGTCTTTAATGCAGCGAGAAACTCCCGCACCCGGAGTCGTCCTTCAGCTGGCCCCTAAACAAATATCTATACTAGTTCAGTGATAATGGACGTCATACTAAACTCCGAATTATACACAAGAAACTAAAATAAAAAATCATACAAGACTAACAAAGGCCAAAGGCTCCTGACTTGGGACAGGCGCAAAAATGCGGTACATGTATATCCCCACCATATTTAGTGATACAGACTCGTTAGATCTATAGTCTATTTATCTGTTTGACTTCTTATTTATTTACTATACAAATTTTACTATAATAAGATTAAGCGGAATGTATATCATGTATATGTGAACATAATGTTTCTATTTGTTTCTATTGTAGAGAAAGAAAGGTACCGCAGCGGCCGGGGGATATTGTAGTAGAGGAGGTCAACATCTGGGAGCAGACAAGACGTTACTTCCGGCATTGTCGGAATTATTACAGGGTAAAAATGTAGCAAGTTTTGGTGACGGAACTGGTGAATACAAAACAAAACTTTTAGGATTAGGACAGATAAAGTCGTACGATTCATACGACGGGGGACCATTTACTGAAGAAGAGAGCAAAGGAAATGTTAAATATATGGACCTAACTATTCCACATTTTGGGCTACCAGTTTATGATTGGGTCGTTTCCATTGAAGTAGCCGAGCATATTCCCAAGGAATATGAGGAAATATTTTTAGACAATATATTCAGACATGCCAATGAAGGCATAATACTAAGCTGGGCAGTCCCAGGACAAGGAGGGTTGAACCATGTCAACAATAAGCCAATAGAATACGTTATTGAAGTAATGAATAAGCACGGTTTTCACCGTGATGACGCGTCGTCCAAACTGTTGCAAGACGCCAGTACATTTCCTCATCTGAAAAGAAACCTTTATGTTTATAAACGACGAGAAATCATAAAAAATCTGCATATTTTAGCATAGCTTAGCAGATGTTCCATCTTTAAATACTATACCTGTACAAATTTTCCTTATATGCTTCTTTTTTGACAAACAGCGATCAGGCATGCATTTTAGACAAACTATTCAAATCCGTCAAAGAAGAGCCTATAATACTACGCTGGGCAGTTCAAGGATAGGGAGGGTTAAACCATGTCAACAATAAGCCAATAGAATACGTTATTGAAGTTACTGTTCCAAATACATGTAGCCTGTCAATTTCTTCATCTAAAATAAACAACATTTTATAAACAACGAGAACTCGTGAAAAAATGCATATGTTAGCATAGTTTAAAAGATGCTCTATATTTTTCAATAAAATAAATAAATAATTATCTGTTTTTATCTTTTATTGCTTAACCGACTTTAGATAACCATTTATGATTTTTATATAGAACTATAAAACATTACTAGCCGTATTAGGGGAGGGGATACCTAGTTTAAAATTGACTTATTGAATTATTACACAGTTTATTTTGAAAGAAATAAATACTGCCATGGGTCTTTCATGTCTTGCATAATGCGTTTTCGACTTCTCATCCTCGATTGGAACATTTGTGTGAGTCGTTTGTGTGAACACTCTTCAACCCTATTTTTACCTTGGACAATCGTTTAAATGCTAAACATAAGAGCAAACTACAAAAAATCAGGTTTGCAGTTAACCTATAATTGTTCACTTTTTTCACATTCTGAATTGGATGCAGAGTTGTCTCATTGAGACAAATTTCACCCAGAGTTCAATTGACGTGGATGTAAGTAAATAAAGGCAACCGCACAGCCTTCAAAAATGAGGAAAACTTGTACTGACATGAAAAATGCGGACATAATTCAAAAGTAAAATCACAAAAATACTGAACTCCGATGAAAATATTCAAAACGGAAAGTCCCTAATCAAATGGCAAAATCAAAAGATGAAATATATCAAACGAATGGATAACAACAGTTATATTCCTAAATTGGAATAGGAATTGTCTTATAAGTATACTCTATAATAAATCATTCGTATGAGTGTTCTCGTTTGTATTGTTTTACATTGTCATTTCGGGATTAATTATAGCCGACTATGCGATATTGATTTGGCTTATTATTGGAGGCCGTACTGTTAATTTCTGTGTCATTTGGTCTCTTTTGGAGAGTAGTTTCATTGGCAATCATACCGCATCTTCTTTTTTATACTTAAACACTTTTAATTATTCTATCCTGTTTAGAAGATGTAGTATAAGTGCCAATAAGACAAATTTCAATCAAAGATACAATATGTAAAAGAAAACCATTAAAGGTCAAAGTACGGTCCTCATCACGGAGCTCACACCGAACAGCAAGCTATAAAGTGTCCCAAAAATGTCTTAGTGTAAAACCATTCAAACAGGAAAACCAACGTTATAATCTATATAAAAAAACGAGGAACATTTACGAACCACATCGACAAACGACAAGTTCTGAACATTCATCCAGGACGTACGACAGGTACACAAATGCAGTGGGTTTAAAAGATTAAACAGGCGTCAACCTTCACCCGTACCTGGAAAAATAGTGTAACACCACAAGATAGAAAGAAACTCGATAAAATATCAATTGAAATGGCTAATCGCAATATCAATACATATTAATACAAGCTTTTTGATAGATGAAATGATACAAGTCTTTTTGGTAGATAAAATGATACAAGTCTTTTTGGTAGATGGAATGATACAAGTCTTTTTGATAGATGAAATGATACAAGTCTCACAACCAGCACTAACGAGTCTGGACTATTTTAGTAGCGCGTTTGTCTTGAATGAGAGAGGTTGTGGGTTCAAACCCGACCTACAGAACCAAAGACTTTAAAATTGATCTCAATGTTGCTGCAATCCGTTAAGTATGCGGCACTATCTAGAGAGTAAGAGTATATATATGTCTCGATTGAAGTAGAATGACGTGTCAAATTAGGGTGTATGTGGCACTAGAGAGTAAGAGTATATATGTGTCGATTGAAGTAGAATAACGTGTCAGATTAGGGCGTATGCGGCACTAGCGAGTGAGAGTATATATGCGTCGATCCAAGTAGAATAACGTGTCAGATTAGGGTGTATACGGCACTAGCGAGTGAGAGTATATATGCGTCGATCCAAGTAGAATAACATGTCAGATTAGGGTGTATACGGCACTAGAGAGTAAGAGTATATATGTGTCGATTGAAGTAGAATAACGTGTCAGATTAGGGCGTATGCGGCACTAGCGAGTGAGAGTATATATGCGTCGATCCAAGTAGAATAACATGTCAGATTAGGGTGTATACGGCACTAGAGAGTAAGAGTATATATGTGTCGATTGAAGTAGAATAACGTGTCAGATTAGGGTGTATACGGCACTAGAGAGTAAGAGTATATATGTGTCGATTGAAGTAGAATAACATGTCAGATTAGGGTGTATGCGGCACTAGACAGTAAGAGTATATATGTGTCGATTGAAGTAGAATAACATGTCAGATTACGGTATATGCGGCACTTGACAGTAAGAGTATATATGTGTCGATTACAGTAGAATAACATGTCAGATTAGGGTGTATGCGGCACTAGACAGTAAGAGTTTATATGTATCGATCAAAGTAGAATAACGTGTCAGATTAGGGTGTATACGACACTAGAGAGTAAGAGTATATATGTGTCGATCAAAGTAGAATAACATGTCAGATTAGGGTGTATACGACACTAGAGAGTAAGACTATATATGTGTCGATCAAAGTAGAATAACGTGTCAGATTAGGGTGTATACGGCACTAGAGAGTAAGAGTATATATGTGTCGATTGAAGTAGAATAACGTGTCAGATTAGGGTGTATGCGGCACTAGAGAGTTAGAGTATATATGTGTCGATTGAATTAGAATGATGTGTATATATGTGTCGATTGAAGTAGAATAACGTGTCAGATTAGGGTGTATGCGGCACTAGAGAGTTAGAGTATATATGTGTCCATCAAAGTAGAATAACGTGTCAGATTAGGGTGTATACGGCACTAGAGAGTTAGAGTATATATGTGTCGATCTAAGTAGAATAACGTGTCAGATTAGGGTGTATGCGGCACTAGAGAGTTAGAGTATACATGTGTCGATTGAAGTAGAATAACGTATCAGATTAGGGTGTATGCTACACTATAGAGTAAGAGTATATTTGTATCGATCAAAGTAGAATAACGTGTCAGCTATGTGTATGCGGCACTAGAGAGTAAGAGTCTATATGTGTCGATTGAAGTAGAATAACGTGTCAGATTAGGGTGTATACGGCACTAGAGAGTAAGAGTATATATGTGTCGATTGAAGTAAAATAACGTGTCAGATTAGGGTGTATGCGGCACTATAGAGTAAGAGTATATATGTGTCGATCAAAGTAGAATAACGTGTCAGATTAGGGTGTATACGACACTAGAGAGTAAGAGTATATATGTGTCGATCAAAGTAGAATAACGTGTCAGATTAGGGTGTATACGACACTATAGAGTAAGAGTATATATGTGTCGATCAAAGTAGAATAACGTGTCAGATTAGGGTGTATACGACACTAGAAAGTAAGAGTATATATGTGTCGATCAAAGTAGAATAACGTGTCAGATTAGGGTGTATACGGCACTAGAGAGTAAGAGTATATATGTGTCGATCAAAGTAAAATAACGTGTCAGCTTAGGGTGTATGCGGCACTAGAGAGTAAGAGTATATATGTGTCGATCAAAGTAGAATAACGTGTCAGATTAGGGTGTATACGACACTATAGAGTAAGACTATATATGTGTCGATCAAAGTAGAATAACGTGTCAGCTTAGGGTGTATGCGGCACTAGAGAGTAAGAGTATATATGTGTCGATCAAAGTAGAATAATGTGTCAGATTAGGGTGAATGCGGCACTATAGAGTAAGAGTATATATGTGTCGATCAAAGAAGAATAACGTGTCAGATTAGGGTGTATACGGCACTAGAGAGTAAGAGTATATATGTGTCGATCAAAGTAGAATAACGTGTCAGATTAGGGTGTATACGGCACTAGAGAGTAAGAGTATATATGTGTCGATCAAAGTAGAATAATGTGTCAGATTAGGGTGAATGCGGCACTATAGAGTAAGAGTATATATGTGTCGATCAAAGAAGAATAACGTGTCAGATTAGGGTGTATACGGCACTAGAGAGTAAGAGTATATATGTGTCGATCAAAGTAGAATGACGTGTCAGATTAGGGTGTATGCGGCACTAGAGAGTAAGAGTATATATGTGTCGATCAAAGTAGAATAACGTGTCAGATTAGGGTGTATGCGGCACTAGAGAGTAAGAGTATATATGTGTCGATCAAAGAAGAATAACGTGTCAGATTAGGGTGTATACGGCACTAGAGAGTAAGAGTATATATGTGTCGATCAAAGTAGAATGACGTGTCAGATTAGGGTGTATGCGGCACTAGAGAGTAAGAGTATATATGTGTCGATCAAAGTAGAATAACGTGTCAGATTAGGGTGTATGCGGCACTAGAGAGTAAGAGTATATATGTGTCGATCAAAGTAGAATAACGTGTCAGCTTAAGGTGTATACGACACTAGAGAGTAAGAGTATATATGTGTCGATCAAAGTAGAATAACGTGTCAGATTAGGGTGTATGCGGCACTATAGAGTAAGAGTATATATGTGTCGATCAAAGTAGAATAACGTGTCAGATTAGGGTGTATACGGCACTAGAGAGTAAGAGTATATATGTGTCGATCAAAGTAGAATAACGTGTCAGATTAGGGTGTATGCGGCACTAGAGAGTAAGAGTATATACGTGTCGATCAAAGTAGAATAACGTGTCAGATTAGGGTGTATGCGGCACTAGAGAGTTAGAGTATATATGTGTCGATTGAAGTAGAATAACGTGTCAGATTAGGGTGTATGCGGCACTAGAGAGTAAGAGTATATATGTGTCGATCAAAGTAGAATAACGTGTCAGCTATGGGTGTATGCGACACTAGAGAGTAAGAGTATATATGTGTCGATCAAAGTAGAATAACGTGTCAGATTAGGGTGTATACGACACTATAGAGTAAGACTATATATGTGTCGATCAAAGTAGAATAACGTGTCAGCTATGGGTGTATGCGACACTAGAGAGTAAGAGTATATTTGTGTCGATCAAAGTAAAATAACGTGTCAGATTAGGGTGTATGCGGCACTAGAGAGTAAGAGTATATATGTGTCGATTGAAGTAGAATAACGTGTCAGATTAGGGTGTATGCTGCACTAGAGAGTGAGAGTATATATGTGTCGATTGAAGTAGAATAACGTGTCAGATTAGGGTGTATGCGGCACTAGAAAATAAGAGTAGATTTGTGTCGATCGAAGTAGAATATAACGTGTCAGATTAGGGTGTATGCGACACTATAGAGTAAGAGTATATTTGTATCGATCAAAGTAGAATAACGTGTCAGCTATGGGTGTATGCGGCACTAGAGAGTAAGAGTCTATATGTGTCGATTGAAGTAGAATAACGTGTCAGATTAGGGTGTATGCTACACTATAGAGTAAGAGTATATTTGTATCGATCAAAGTAGAATAACGTGTCAGCTATGGGTGTATGCGGCACTAGAGAGTAAGAGTCTATATGTGTCGATTGAAGTTGAATAATGTGTCAGATTAGGGTGTATACGGCACTAGAGAGTAAGAGTATATATGTGTCGATTGAAGTAAAATAACATGTCAGATTAGGGTGTATGCGGCACTATAGAGTAAGAGTATATATGTGTCGATCAAAGTAGAATAACGTGTCAGATTAGGGTGTATACGACAATAGAGAGTAAGAGTATATATGTGTCGATCAAAGTAGAATAACGTGTCAGATTAGGGTGTATACGGCACTAGAGAGTAAGAGTATATATGTGTCGATCAAAGTAGAATGACGTGTCAGATTAGGGTGTATGCGGCACTATAGAGTAAGAGTATATATGTGTCGATCAAAGTAGAATAACGTGTCAGATTAGGGTGTATACGACACTAGAGAGTAAGAGTATATATGTGTCGATCAAAGTAAAATAACGTGTCAGCTTAGGGTGTATGCGGCACTTAGAGAGTAAGAGTATATATGTGTCGATCAAAGTAGAATAACGTGTCAGATTAGGGTGTATGCGGCACTATAGAGTAAGAGTATATATGTGTCGATCAAAGTAGAATAACGTGTCAGATTAGGGTGTATGCGGCACTAGAGAGTAAGAGTATATATGTGTCGATCAAAGTAGAATGACGTGTCAGATTAGGGTGTATACGGCACTAGAGAGTAAGGGTATATATGTGTCGATCAAAGTAGAATGACGTGTCAGATTAGGGTGTATGCGGCACTAGAGAGTTAGAGTATATATGTGTCGATTGAAGTAGAATAACGTGTCAGATTAGGGTGTATGCGGCACTAGAGAGTAAGAGTATATATGTGTCGATCAAAGTAGAATAACGTGTCAGCTATGGGTGTATGCGACACTAGAGAGTAAGAGTATATTTGTGTCGATCAAAGTAGAATAACGTGTCAGATTAGGGTGTATGCGGCACTATAGAGTAAGAGTATATATGTGTCGATCAAAGTAGAATAACGTGTCAGATTAGGGTGTATACGACACTATAGAGTAAGACTATATATGTGTCGATCAAAGTAGAATAACGTGTCAGCTATGGGTGTATGCGACACTAGAGAGTAAGAGTATATTTGTGTCGATCAAAGTAGAATAACGTGTCAGATTAGGGTGTATGCGGCACTAGAGAGTAAGAGTATATATGTGTCGATTGAAGTAGAATAACGTGTCAGATTAGGGTGTATGCTGCACTAGAGAGTGAGAGTATATATGTGTCGATTGAAGTAGAATAACGTGTCAGATTAGGGTGTATGCTGCACTAGAAAATAAGAGTAGATTTGTGTCGATCGAAGTAGAATATAACGTGTCAGATTAGGGTGTATGCGACACTAGAAAATAAGAGTAGATTTGTGTCGATTGAAGTAGAATAACGTGTCAGATTAGGGTGTATACGGCACTAGAGAGTAAGAGTATATATGTGTCGATTGAAGTAGAATAACGTGTCAGATTAGGGTGTATACGGCACTAGAGAGTAAGAGTATATATGTGTCGATCAAAGTAGAATAACGTGTCAGGTTAGGGTGTATGCGGCACTAGACAGTAAGAGTATATATGTGTCGATTGAAGTAGAATAACGTGTCAGATTAGGGTGTATACGGCACTAGTGAGTAAGAGTATATATGTGTCGATCAAAGTAGAATAACGTGTCAGATTAGGGTGTATGCGGCACTAGAGAGTAAGAGTATATATGTGTCGATTGAAGTAGAATAACGTGTCAGATTAGGGTGTATGCGGCACTAGACAGTACGAGTATATTTGTGTCGATCAAAGTAGAATAACGTGTCAGATTAGGGTGTATACGACACTAGAGAGTAAGAGTATATATGTATCGATCAAAGTAGAATAACGTGTCAGATTAGGGTGTATGCGGCACTAGACAGTACGAGTATATTTGTGTCGATCAAAGTAGAATAACGTGTCAGATTAGGGTGTATACGACACTAGAGAGTAAGAGTATATATGTATCGATCAAAGTAGAATAACGTGTCAGATTAGGGTGTATGCGGCACTAGAGAGTAAGAGTTTATATGTATCGATCAAAGTAGAATAACGTGTCAGATTACGGTGTATGCGGCACTAGAGAGTAAGAGTTTATATGTATCGATCGAAGTAGAATAACGTGTCAGATTAGGGTGTATGCGGCAATAGAGAGTAAGAGTTTATATGTATCGATCGAAGTAGAATAACGTGTCAGATTAGGGTGTATGCGACACTAGAGAGTAAGAGTATATATGTGTCGATTGAAGTAGAATAACGTGTCAGATTAGGGTGTATGCGGCACTAGAGAGTAAGAGTATATATGTATCGATCAAAGTAGAATAACGTGTCAGATTAGGGTGTATGCGGCACTAGAGAGTAAGAGTATATATGTGTCGATCAAAGTAGAATAACGTGTCAGGTTAGGGTGTATGCGGCACTAGACAGTAAGAGTATATATGTGTCGATTGAAGTAGAATAACGTGTCAGATTAGGGTGTATACGACACTAGAGAGTAAGAGTATATATGTATCGATCAAAGTAGAATAACGTGTCAGATTAGGGTGTATGCGGCACTAGAGAGTAAGAGTTTATATGTATCGATCAAAGTAGAATAACGTGTCAGATTACGGTGTATGCTGCACTAGAGAGTGAGAGTATATATGTGTCGATTGAAGTAGAATAACGTGTCAGATTAGGGTGTATGCGGCACTAGAGAGTAAGAGTTTATATGTATCGATCAAAGTAGAATAACGTGTCAGCTTAGGGTGTATGCGGCACTAGACAGTAAGAGTTTATATGTATCGATCAAAGTAGAATAACGTGTCAGCTTAGGGTGTATGCGGCACTAGAGAGTAAGAATATATATGTGTCGATCAAAGTAGAATAACGTGTCAGCTATGGGTGTATGCGACACTAGAGAGTAAGAGTATATTTGTGTCGATCAAAGTAGAATAACGTGTCAGATTAGGGTGTATGCGGCACTAGAGAGTAAGAGTATATATGTGTCGATTGAAGTAGAATAACGTGTCAGATTAGGGTGTATGCGGCACTAGAGAGTGAGAGTATATATGTGTCGATTGAAGTAGAATAACGTGTCAGATTAGGGTGTATGCGGCACTAGAGAGTAAGAGTATATATGTGTCGATTGAAGTAGAATAACGTGTCAGATTAGGGTGTATGCGGCACTAGAGAGTAAGAGTATATATGTGTCGATCAAAGTAGAATAACGTGTCAGATTAGGGTGTATACGACACTAGAGAGTAAGAGTATATATGTGTCGATCAAAGTAGAATAACGTGTCAGATTAGGGTGTATACGGCACTAGAGAGTAAGAGTATATTTGTGTCGATCAAAGTAGAATAACGTGTCAGATTAGGGTGTATGCGGCACTAGAGAGTAAGAGTATATATGTGTCGATTGAAGTAGAATAACGTGTCAGATTAGGGTGTATGCTGCACTAGAGAGTGAGAGTATATATGTGTCGATTGAAGTAGAATAACGTGTCAGATTAGGGTGTATGCGGCACTAGAAAATAAGAGTAGATTTGTGTCGATCGAAGTAGAATATAACGTGTCAGATTAGGGTGTATGCGACACTAGAAAATAAGAGTAGATTTGTGTCGATTGAAGTAGAATAACGTGTCAGATTAGGGTGTATGCGACACTAGAAAATAAGAGTAGATTTGTGTCGATCGAAGTAGAATAACGTGTCAGATTAGGGTGTATGCGACACTAGAAAATAAGAGTAGATTTGTGTCGATCGAAGTAGAATAACGTGTCAGATTAGGGTGTATGCGACACTAGAAAATAAGAGTAGATTTGTGTCGATCGAAGTAGAATAACGTGTCAGATTAGGGTGTATGCGACACTAGAAAATAAGAGTAGATATGTGTCGATCGAAGTAGAATAACGTGTCAGATTACGGTGTATATGTGTCGATTGAAGTAGAATAACGTGTCAGATTAGGGTGTATGCGACACTAGAAAATAAGAGTAGATTTGTGTCCATCGAAGTAGAATAACGTGTCAGATTAGGGTGTATGCGGCACTAGAGAGTAAGAGTACATATGTGTCGATCGAAGTAGAATAACGTGTCAGATTAGGGTGTCATGACTTCCTGGGGACTGTTACCTTGGTTACTATCACGTTAAAATCCGATTCAGCATGTCGGTCAAATACAAGACAGGCTTAATTATCACAGAATATAAACACGTTTTTATGGTCCCGCAACGAAGTTGTCGGAGCCATATAGTTTAAACTCTTGTCCGAAATTCCGAAATTCCGAAATTCCGTCATTCCGTCATTCCGCAACAAACCATTATACGGAGTTTTTTCTATATACCTTCAGATACTAGGCTGATTTTTGGTTTGTGAGTTCACCATGATGAGTTACAGATCGAGTTTAAGTTTCGTTCAGCTTCGCTAATTTTTGCTGAAATTACGGGCTTTGAACTTTGATAAATTGTTGAAAATCACAGTTATACAGAGTTTTTTCTAAACGCCTTCAGATATTGGGCTGATTTTTGGTTTGTGGGTTAACCATGATGAGTTACAGATCAAGTTTTAAGATTTGTTCCCCTCCATTATTTTTGCCAAAATCAAGGGTTTACAACTTTGAAAATGGTTGAACATCACAGTAATACGGACTTTTTTCTAAACGCTTTCAGATATTGGGCTGATTTTTGGTATGTGAGGTAACCATGATGAAATACAGGTCAAGTTTAAGTTTGTTCCGCTTCGCTAATTTTTGCCGAAATTACGGGCTTTGGACTTTGATAAATTGTTGAAAATAACAGTTATACTGACTTTTTTCTAAACACTTTCAGATATTGGGCTGATTTTTGGTATGTGAGTTACTCATGATGAGTGACAGATCAAGTTTAAGTTTTGTTCCTCTCCACTATTTTTTGCCAAAATTAAGGGTTTACAACTTTGAAAATTGTTGAAAATCACAGTTATACAGACTTTTTTTTCTATAGGCCTTCACATTTTGAGCTGAGTTTTATTATACAGACTTTTTTCTATAGGCCTCCACATGTTGAGCTGAGTTTTGTTAACAGTTAATCTATAATTATGAACATATCAATGTGAGACTACCATCATGTTTGTGTCCATATTGGTTATTGAAATTGCAGATTTTCAATTTTCATCTAGTTCAAAACTATGATCATCATCAAAGAGATAAAACTGTGGTTCTGAACTACAATAATACGATAAGGGTAGTACGCTTTTGTCGAGGCTGCGACTTTTGTTGCAGAAAGCTCGGCATAGGGATAGTGATCCGGCAGCGGCGTTAGCTAACTTAATCAAAGCTTTATATTTTAGAAGGTGAAAGACCTGGATGCTTCATACTTTGTTTATAGTTGCCTCATGGTACAATTTTCCTTCAGTCACATGTCCAATGTCCTTGACCTCATTTTCATGGTTTAGTGACTACTTGAAAAAAGATTTTTTGTAATGTTAAATTCTCGCTTATTATAAGTAATAGGATAACTATATATGGTATGTACGTACCTTGCAATGTCCTCATGACTGTCAGATGTAGTTTTCACTTGACCTCAACCTCATTTCATGGATCAGTGAACAAGGGTTAAGTTTTGGTGGTCAAATCCATATCTCAGATATAAGCAATAGGTCAAGTATATTCGGTGTATGGGTGGGCTGTAAGATGTACATGTCCAACTGGCAGGTGTTGTCTGACCTTAACCTTATTTTCATGGTTCAATGGTTATATTTAAGTTTCTGCGTTTTGGTCTGTTTTTCTTATACTGTATGACATAGGTCTACAATAATTGGTGTATGCATTGAGTGTAAGGTGTACATATAGCCGCTAGGTGTCATCTGACCTTGACCTCATGTTCATGGTTCAGTGGTCAAAGTTAAGTTTTTTAGTTTTGGTCTTTTTTTTTTCAAATACTATATGCAATGGGTCAACTATATTTGGTGTATGGAAATATTTTATGATCTATATGTCAGTCACGCAGGTTTTGTTTGACCTTGACCTCATTTTTACGGTTTATTGCTCAGTGTTAAGTTTTTGTGTTTTTGGCCTGTTTTTCTTAAACTA
This sequence comes from Mytilus edulis, assembly GCF_963676685.1. NCBI lineage: Eukaryota > Metazoa > Mollusca > Bivalvia > Mytilida > Mytilidae > Mytilus > Mytilus edulis. Next base: position 63,909,004 of record NC_092354.1, on the reverse strand, counting down.
TAAACAATAGGTCAACTATATTTGTTGTATGGAAGAATTGTTAGCTGTGCATGTCTGCCGGGCATGGTTTATCTGACCTCGGCATCATTTTCATGTTTCATTGGTTAATGTTAGGTTTATGTGACAGTTTTAATAAAGATTGATATTTTGGATTGTCAACATAATATCCATGATTAGTAAAGAAGGCGAGACATTTTAGTGTGTGCACTCTTGTTGGTACTTTTATTTAAAGTTTTATAAAATATTATTCTTTTAGATAATCCATGGCTTATTCATATATTGATTCGTTGTGCCCTTTACAAAGTTTTTTACAATATTGATTGCCGTCTGTCTTATATAACCGCATTTGACATTTAAAAATGAATACACACGTTTGATACCGATTTTCATGTGTATTACTTGTATATTTATTTTTCTTTTAACAAATCAATACCTATTTCACATTGAACATGTATTGAGAAATCTTCGACAGTTTTAACAAGACAAGATAAAGGTAAGGCACTTAAATCATTCTAATGCTGAGTTCACAAGTAATTCGAATTCGATTCGCATTAACTAATTCGAATTAGTTTAATTCGCATTCGAAACGTTTAACAACCTAACTTTTGCCTCTAATGAGCACGGTCAGCTTTTATAGAAAAATCTCTATAGAACATATTCAATTCATAATTTCTTCTAAATAAGGGATGTATATTTAATATATTATTTAAACAGCTATTCAACCGTTAAAGATTGGGTCATGTCACAAAAAATTAGAATAAAGTCCTTTCATATATACATTTAAGAATAGAATGCTTCTTTTTGTTACTTCATAGGGGTGTAAAATCGTTGACCGAAGTACATTTTGTAATGAAGCGCGGAAGCGCTTCAGTCTAAAAATGTGCGCACGGTCAACGTTTTTACAACAACCCTATATATGAAGTTATAAAAAGAAGCATTCAATACTTTTAAATATATTTTTAGCTATAAAGATCATGAAAACACGAATTTTATCAATTTTTTATTTAATTTACTTATGCACTTTATTTTGGGACCTCGTGTGTTATCATGAATGAAAAGTTTTATCGAGTAATGCACTTGCTTAAGGAATAACACGTTATGTGTAGTTAGCCAACCAGAATTATATAACGCATTATAGTAAAACATACATCTAATGTAATTATTTGAGAATAAAACATCTAACTAAGTGTCATTGCCGATTGTATTCTCTATACATACCTCTTATTTATATATATTATCGATATCTATTTTTAATTTTTAATATCAAATTTTAAATTAGTTGCGGGAAATGGAATTTTTTTATATCCCTTTGTTTATTTTCATACAATAAAATATTTTCTACCAGATCTTAGATTTTCTTTTAGAGATTTATAGAACTTTTACTATATGTGACCAGCCACGGCATATCGGCTTAATATGGAGGTAGCACGTCATTGTGAGAAAAACGCCGTTAACTATACCACTTTCAGGCTTAATAGGAGGGTACATTGTCTAAAATTTGTTTTTTGTATATTTACCTAGAATATTCCGAAACAAAACTCTCTGTCATGTTATTATGACATATTTGTTGTAATAGCAATGAAACGAGTCATTTCGAATACCGGTATGAAAATGAGACTGTTCTATGACGACTTTTATTTATTGAAGACACTAATTTATAAAACACAAAATTAGTGTATTTATTGGCTCTTAGTGATGTTCAATAGCGTATTTGAAAAAATTTCAAAGACTTGAATTTACTACTATACAAGCAATTCTTAGCTTTATTTTAGAACATGTAATTTAAACTTGTTGAAATGAAGTTAGTTTAAAATTTGTCAAAGTAAGCTTCAAGAATTCCTTTTTTAATTAAGATTTATTATGCATGTCTCTAAACATAGTATGCGACGCGTAACAGTTTATAAGTAGGTGTTCTCATATATGCATTTGATGCGGTGCATTTATTATGGATATATTTCAGACTTCATTTATGAAAGAATTTGTTTTAAAGCAGAGCATTTTTTGTTTGTTTGTAGCTCTATTTTAGAACATGTAATTTAAACTTGTTGAAATGAAGTTAGTTTAAAATTTGTCAAAGTATTATAAGCTTTAAGAATTCCCTTTTTTAATTTAGATTTAGTATGCATGTCTCGATCTATACATAGTATGCGACGCGTAACAGTTTATAAATAGAAGTTCTCTTTTATGCATTTGATACGGTGCATTTATAATGGATATATTTCAGACTTCATTTATGAAAGGAAATCTATAGAGCAGAAATTTGATTTTTTTTTGTATCAATTTAAAATTTAGATTCAATTTCACTTCAAACGATAAAGTAAAACTTCTTCAAAACTTATATATGATGTATAGTTCGGCGTCCGCAAAAAAGAAGCCAAGGAAAGTGTTTATCTCTTCTTCACAAATATGTATTTCATTGACTGATCTCGATATTTATCATGTTTATAATTTTTTAAGCAATGACGTTCTACCTCCATAAGCCTGCAAATGTCATGGCGGGTCACATATATGATCAACAAAATTCAATAGGAATAGCCTTACAAATTTTCCGCATCAGGTGGCGTTGTTGTTCCATAGGTGATTAATCTGGCGTTTGAATCACGTCAGGCGCTTGAAACCAACGTAAACAAACAATGACACAACGACGTGAACTTATATTTTAAGATCGTTCAAGCTTTGTAGAACTATAACATGCTCCAAAGATGTTGTGTGCCTCCTATTTCTATAGATAGTTTTGTAATAGTTGGGAACGACCATACACGACCTTAATTCTATATCACAAGCCTTCAAGTTTGATCTTCGTAGTAAGAATACGCACTTTAGCATTAGGGTCCATCCATTGATTTCGTGATTGTATACAATTTCATTTCTTTCCCTCTGAAATAGTTCATTGACAAAGCGGCCATCTTTTCATACTTTTTTCTTTGCTTTTTTGTTGAAATATTTCATTATTTTGTCCACTCCGTACGTTATTCATCTTCGAAACGTTACATACGTTAATTTTATCAATCCATTGTTCTTCTACGAAACGTTTTATAATGAAACTGTTTGACCCATCAATTCGTTCGTCTTCAGATTATGAGTATATAAAAAATAATGACCATCCAAGTGTTTCATAATGTATTATTATTGTAGAAGAACGAACTAACATTGTATGTTTCCCTTGAAACGCATTGTAAAACAAAAGATCAAAAACCCCAGACCCTCCCTTCTTCTCTTTTTGGGATACGCCACTGCATTGTGCAGGGGCGGATCTAGCAATTTTAAAAGGGGGTCGTAACACAGGACAAATAGTGCGTGTGTGTGTGGGGGGGGGGGGGGGGGGTGTCCAACCACATGTTCCCATTCAAATTCATTGATCGTCCAAAAAAGGGGGCTTCAAACCCCCGGAACCCCCTTCCCCCTTTGGATCCGCCACTGGTGTGGTCTATATGTCATAGTTGTTCTCTCTTTTCTTTCTATCGATTGTATAGTTCAAAGCAATTCGGTTTCTCAATTTGTCACTGCCGAGTCTAAATTTCGTAGCAATGAATTTTTCTCATTTTTTTTCCAGAGTATCAACCGAAACAAAATGCCGGACCTAAATGTAAAAGATTTGTTGTTATTTCTGTTTTCTGGTTACACGCTAGTCAGTTTATATTATATGACGTCATCAAAAAAAGTTGACAATCCATTTCCGGTTCAGGGTGTTCAGTGTGATTTACGTCTAGATAGTATATGCAAGCAACGAAATACTGTATCAGGGATGCTGAATAGACTGAGTCAAAAGATGGGGAAAATGCAGTGTGAGGTAAACATAAAGCAGAGTAATATAGAGAATCAAAACGATTTATTGTTGAAGGCTGTACGGTGACCTATATAGTTTTTTCTCGCCTTGACGGAGTCAAAAAGCGAGACATAGGCATGCTGTTTCCGGCGTCGGCGGCGACGACGGCGCCAACAATGTATTAGTTTGTGATTAAGTCAGTTTTATGGGGAATCACTAGTGGTCGATCAATGATAATTAATATGCAGATGTATTACCATTGCCAGGCCGCATTGCCATGGAGATTATTTGGCTCCGCCCCTCAGTCATGGTCTATTGACTTTAAATGGTTTGCTTACTTTACATGTATTAGTTTGTGTGATTAGGTCAGTTTATGGAGATCCATTTGTGGAATGTCAATGATAATTGGTATGCAGATGTAAATGTATTCCATGTACCATTGCCAGATCGCATTGCCATGGAGATTATTTGGCTCCGCCCCCTCGGTCATGGTCTATTGACTTTGAATGGTTTGCTTACTTTATATGTATTATTTTGTGATTAGGTCAGTTTATGGGAAACCACTAGTGGTAGGTCAATGATAATTGGTATGCAGATGTATTACCATTGCCACATCTCATTGTCAAGGAGATCATTTGACTCCGCCCCGTAAGTCATGGTCTATTGACTTTAAATGGTTTGCTTACTTTACATGTATTAGTTTGTGATTTGGTCAGTTTATGGGGATCCATTTGTGGAAGGTCTATTGACTTTAAATGGATTGCATTATCAAAATTACAAAAAGGCGAGACATATCTCTGTGACAACAGTTTATTAATTTCTGTCATTTTGTCTCTTGCATAGAGTTGTCACATAGGCAATCATACCTAGTTTTCGTATTTTCATATTTTAGATTGATTGTTTCAGAAACTGAATCTTTTTTTAATGTATTTAATTTCGATTGTTCGTCTATAACATGCATGAATTATTCGCGACTGACATAAGGCAAGTAATAAATCAATCAACCGACTAACAAACCATTAACCAACCTTCTCGGTAGACCATATAATCAGTTGAACGGCAAACGATTTAATGGCTTCTAAGTTCAAGACATTGGTCACGTGATAAAAGGTCAGAGTTTACGATTTTTTGGTAAACGTGCATGTCTCCTGGTTTTTGGACTCGTATCGTCTTATTTGTACTCGTACATTAATAAAAACCAAAGTGTTCAATTCTAGATTGAATAAGCTTTCTTATTTTATATAATTATAATAAAAAAGTATTGTTAAAATGTTATAAATTCACGACTGAAGTGAAACTTTTTTTCTGAAAATTTGCCTAGGTCCACGGAAAATCCTTAATAAATCCTTAAATAGGTTTGGTAACGTGTTGAGGGGTATAAAATATGAAGTAAAACCGTTTTTTGCTCCTAATGTAACAATATCAGATCACAAAAACCCCGGATACGCAATTGTGTCAGTTTATTCGTGGCGAAGCGGAGATCAAAGGGAGATAACTCGGTACGCGCATCGTAGGATATTGCAAGTTCACAACAGTAAATTTGAGTAAAATCAATGATTGCAGATCTATTTCGAAGAGTTCTTGAATACCTTTCAATATTCCATGCTCCTCTACTGTTGTAACATTAAAATAGTCATGGAAAGGTTGAAAATGACATTTTTTTCAAGTTCTTACAGGTTTTTGAACACTTCCAAAGAAGACAATTACTTACATTTTATAATAACAGACTGACTTTTTCTCTGAAACTTGAACTTATTGTATATATATATATATATTCTCAAACACCCTTTTGGTAGATAGAAGGATACAAGATGGGTTTATCAGTCATTTGTCAGAAGAACCTGTGTTACAATAGAAGCAGAAGCAGAAGATTACATTTAAACAAAAATATGGAAAAAAAAGGAAATATAGTCTTCAAAATTGTGACCATTACCATAGATGATCATAGATTGAAAATAAAATCAATCTGCAGTGGTCAGAAGTACATGCACAATTTTTGTGATTTTTGGTGATTGGAACCTCCTCTTTTTGTGGAAGATTAATGCATTTGAATGGGATCATGCATATAGTTGGAACCCTCCTTTTTATCCTTGGTTGAGAATACCACCACTTATGTTTGAAATTTTCTGGATTCACCCTGAGATAAGAAACTACATAAGTTGTACAAGTTCTGTTGCTTGCCTTAATCAAGAGAAAAAAATCTGAACATCCAAAGAACCAGAAAGGGATTTAAAACATAATAATCAACACAAAGATAACTGAACAAAAGCTGTATTGCAATCTGATATCCTGCAGTTATCATAAATCCTATTATATGTAATATTTCAAGTTTTGCTTTATATTTCTTCTTCTTTCTTATATTTGAATTCAAAAGTCCTGCAACCAACTGTCCTTTCAATTAAATTATTGATTGGATAATAACCTAAGCTGACCAGTATAAAATAAAATTTGAAAATGCTTTGTTGAAATAAAATAGTGGTATTATGTCATTAGATATACTGAATCAACTTCAAATTTAATCCAAATTCACATTTACCTGCTCTAAAATGCATAGTCAATTGGACTACAAAAACCTGAGACTACTTCAATGTATAACATAGAGATTGTGGTCACTTCCCATGTTATAGTAGTCTCAGACAAAAACAAAACTGACTTAAATACAGTATGTTCAGAATTTTTTTGAAAAAGGACAACAAAAAGAAATTTATTATTCTGATATATCAGAAATAAATTCAAAGCGGAATGACAGTTCTTTTAATTGAGATAACCAGTTTAATAACATTATTTACTATATAAAAAAACTCATGATATTATCTGGATTTACATAATCATTGACTAAGCTTGTCATCAACTCACTTACTTTAAATGCTTTTAAAAGTTAACCTGTCAGTACTAAAATAAAGAAATGTGGTATAAGACAAGATATTTTATTCCAATTAAAGGGCATATGAAGAGCAAAGTAATGTAATGGAACAATGATGTTGATATAAATCAGATAAATATGGAGATAACCAACTCCATTCTTAGATTTTAAACCACAGCCAGATCAGAGCCACACATATATTTGAAAAGGCATATAACAATTATATCTTCAATTAACAGGCAAATATTCCCAAAGGCCCAATTAAAACAATATCTGTACTCTATATTGATAGTTTTCTGAGTTCAAAACATTTATTTTTCAACACTTTTCAATGCCTCTAGGTTTTCTTGAATGAAAAGCCAATTAGATTTGGCACTTGTGCTTAACTTTTCAATTTTTTTACAACTTATTATTATATTATCATTAAATTCTTTTCTTAAAACTTATAAAGGGGAAACTGACATTTATGGTATAGTTGCCAATGAGATAACATTCTGGAAACTTATCACCAGAGTCCAAGTCTCTGTTAGCAGTGACAGTTAAATTACAAGTCACTTTACATACATCAACAATCAATACATTCCATTGTTTTAAGGCAAATGAGGAAAATAAGAGTAACAATAGCTTTTGCCTTACTACATGCACAAGAGAACATTAGAAATTATAATATAAATAAGTAAATATCAGAGGCAAAAAAGACAGGACTTATAGCCACTGGACTTTTAGTAAAGTATGCCCTTACTAATCCTTAGAGGAGCTGCTGTATACTAGAAAAAATGATGTTGATGATTTAACCCCATCAATTAGCATTTTAGCATTACATTATTGTCAATTGCTATCTGTTCTATTTGTTCCAACCTGTTATGAGAGTCAAAATGTATACCTAGGGTGGGAATTAAACCCATGTACGTTCATTTACTTTATTGTTCTTTGTGTACATAAAATGTACATGTACATGAAATATATCAAATGCAAAAAATGCTGTAATGTATCATTACACCCTCACTAGTTAAGGACCAAGTAAAGGAAGTCCCTGCACCTACCTAGACGTATTTCTTGGGTAAGATGTATTATATAACTCTTGAAAGTATAACACGATAAAGGTTATTGGTAAGTATATAGTAACATCAACGTGCAATTCAGGTAAACACACTGTCGAACATAAACAATCTACCACGTGTTTGTCTGCTGTGCTTGAATTCAAAACAACCCATCAGACTTATTTACACGAATTTTGCTCAAGCAGACAGTTAAATATGTCCGTTTACCTTATGGGGTCTGTTAAGAATGGATTTGCTGTTATAAATTGTGTATGCATGGAAATATAAGGAAGATAACATTGATTTTTACCGTAACTTTTGAATACACAACATTCCCAAGGTATCCCCACAAAACACATGGCTACTTTGTAACGACGGCTGGTAACGTGTAGCCACTTTCTAACGGCAAATTTAATTGGATGATCTTCAAAGATCAATAATAAAATTGCTAGTAAATGATTGGATACGAATTTGTGTCAGATTATAAATAGGTGAAAAAATGTAAACATTGAAATCCGCCATCTTGACGTAGGAAACAAACTAATTTTCAGTCTTGGATTAAAGGACATTGCGCACATTGCCAGCGTATCATGCATAAACAGTCATCTGCAAATATATCTTTCAATTTGTGTTTTACACTTATTTTTCTATGTTTTAGTTAATTTAATGTTTTAATTTACTACAGAATGGGACATCGTTCTCAAAGATGCCGCAGAAAAAATTATAGGTGGCGCTGTTTGTGGGCGTAAACATTTTACATACGGGTTCTTTTTTTGTCGACAAATTGACCTCTATCTGTCAGATTCAGGCGTTTGCCTTCCAACTGTAATGATGCATTACAAACATGTAAGGGATACTCAATTTTTCAACAAATTATTTGTGTCTTTTGGGCTTTCCCTGTAAACTGATTCCCTGTCCTTAATCTAGTTTGCTCTATTACATGTAACAAGGTTGACTCAGATAAACGTATACTTCACTGAAAGAGAACCAGCACAAACATGTGAACATGCTGTAAACAAACCATAAACTATGAATAACAAGAATGTGTCCATAGTACACGAATGCCCCACTCGCACTATCATTTTCTATGTTCAGTGGACCGTGAAATTGGGGTCAAAACTTTAATTTGGAATTAAAATTGGAAAGATCATATCATAGGGAACATGTGTACTAAGTTTCAAGTTGATGTAACTTTAACTTCATCAAAAACTACCTTGACCAAAAACTTTAACCTGAACTTCGCACTATCATTTTCTACGTTCAGTGGACCATGAAATTGGGGTCAAAACTATAATTTGGCATTAAAATTAGAAAGATCATATCATGGGGAACAAGTGTACTAAGTTTCAAGTTGATTGGACTTCAACTTCTTCAAAAACTACCTTGACCAAAAACTTTAACCTGAAGCGGACGGACGAACGGAGGCACAGACCAGAAAACATAATGCCCCTCTACTATCGTAGGTGGGGCATAAAAATGAAGTAAGGTATATACATACGTCTATGCGAACAATCCAAGAACCAAAAAAGGGAGTCCGTTAGTTTTCTCGTTTGAACTGTTTTACATTGTCATTTCGGGGCCTTTTATAGATGACTATGCGGTAAGAGATTTTCTCATTGTTAAAGGTCGTACGGTGACATATAGTTGTTAATTTCTGTGTCATTTTGGTCTCTTGTGGAGACTTGTCTCATTGGCAAGCATACCACATCTTCTATTTTATATTTAACAGTAGACATGTGAGAAATTTAGTATGTCGAGCATATTAAATTACAATTAATTGTGTTCATTCCATTTCAGAGAAGCAAAGGAACAGCTGAAGGAGGGGGTTATTGTAAACGTGGTGCGCATTTGGGAGCAGATAAAACACTTCTTCCTGCATTGTCCAACTTTTTACAAGGAAAAACTGTTGCAAGCTTCGGAGACGGAACTGGACAGTATAAAAACGAGCTTTTAAAATTAGGCAAGATAAAATCATATGATTCATATGATGGTGGACCTTTTTCTGAAGAAGAGAGTAAGGGGAATGTTAAATATATGGACCTTACTATTCCTCAATATGGACTACACGTGTATGATTGGGTTATGTCAATTGAAGTAGCCGAGCATATACCAAAGCAATACGAGAGAATATTTTTAGATAATATTTTTAGACATGCTAAAGATGGAATTATTTTAAGTTGGGCCGTTCCTGGACAAGGTGGATTCATGCATGTTAACAATAAATCAGTTCAATACGTCATGCAAGTTATGAATAAAAACGGATTTCAGCTTGATGAAAATTCGTCAAAACTTTTACAACAGTCTTGCACCTTTCCGCATCTTAAACGTAACCTCTATGTATATACTAGAATATTACCATTTGATAATCAAAATGTGTATGTATAACTTTAAAAAGAAGGTGTGTTAAGTGTTTACAGTATTGGAATTGAAAAATAAAAATATATTTTACATTTATATGTCAGATGTTCAAAAGACAGTTCTGAATAAACATACTTTGGAATTAGCGTTATTTCTTTTTAATACATTTTAGAATGACTCCTATTTTTTTTGGGGGGGGGGGGGGGGTGAGCATTCCAGGAAAACTAGTTCTTTTTTGTATCTAAAGTCACGTTCAAATAAGGAAGCCGGAGGAGGGCTGTGTGTTCTTGTATATGTCTGTTACTAATTTGACGATCTCAAAGGCTTACAAGCAAAATCCAATATATTTTCAACAACTTTTATAGATGACAATCGGTAGATATGTATATAAGATTAACATACAGAGGGAAATATGATGTGTTTATCGTCTTCTCCTCGGCTATATATCATGGTGCTCAGTTGTTCCGATAATATCGAGACTCAAGACGTAGGCATCACTAGAACGTATCGGTAATGTCACAGTGCCCGTTGGAAAACTATCAGCAACGAAACAATATTACTGCGTCAAACATAAAACTATCTAAGAGAGGTAAAAGATCAGTAATAGTGCGATAAGCAGCTTATCATGGCTTTTGTGTATGAATATCGTAAAATGGTTCATGAAGACAGAAACCCTTTAGAACAATTCGACTGTGAACAATACATTTGTGATGATGAATGAGAAAATTTGGTTAAAATGGAACACGGTCCTATAAAGAGGAAGAAAAAGAGACTTTGTATAAACAACTTTCGAGTTTGTTCTTCACCGGTAAAAAAACCTCGTCAATTATGCGAACCTTTATGACGTATTTTATCAAATAGAGGGAATCGTATGTATCCCTGCACTATTAATGTCCATCAAGCGTGTACGTGATAGTCATTGTGCAGGATAAACTAGAAATAATGTTTGTTCTATAGGTACTTAATCACAATTCCCTAACAAGCATTAGCCTTTCAAAAAGGGCTAAGTCGACTCTTTGTTGATTTATTCATTTACTAGAATAGCCACGTGCATCAATCAACAAATTTTACCACACACGTGAGGTCACCCGTTATGAAGTATCGTTTAACGTTGTTGTTTGCGAAACTCCAGAAGATTCGACTATTTATATATAAAAGTTACCTGTGTACCAATATCATGAATATGCATGATTAATGACCAGGCAAATGATCTAATTGCTAAAATAGAGAGGAAAAATCCGATACTCTACGGGATTGAAGGACATTTACTAGGTTTCACAAAGCCTTCTTAACTTACGATGATCGTATCAGTTTACGATCGGTTTACGTGTGGTTCTACGTTCCCGTTACGTGTGTTTCACAAAGGCATCGTAAAGAACTACTAAGTTGATCGCAAGTTACGTCGTGTGTATCATCGTAAGTGTATCGTAAACCGAGAAGAGTGCTTTCTTTCACGTCCGCACTTTTATCGAGTATGGCATGCCAAACAAACATTTTTAAAAATTATTATTATGGATGGCGAATTATGGCGATATTTTTATATCAACATTAATACAACTAAAGAATTTTAGTCCGTTTTCAATATTAATTCAAGATAAATGACGCTTACAGTCATAGGACAAAAGTGAGTTCCCACTCAAAAAATGTCCGATCATTTCAACTAAATTCGGTATTTTTGAAAAAAATATTACCAAGTAAGTCTATGAGTGATTTTTATAAAATAGATACCATAAGATGCAGAAATGTCTGAAGTTTAATTGTTTATTTGGCCATATTTTTAGTGAGGTTCTTTTTCATTATTGAATGGGTTGAACACAAATGATTTTTTTTAACGATTTTAATTTGTTTAGAATAGATAGCAAACTTTGCCGTGAGTCAAGCAATATTTTTCTTTGTGTTCACCTTGTCAGTAATTTAAAATACATATATTAACAACACTTTGTACCAATATTCTTTTTGAGACAAAAACAGTCAAATATATTCAACGAAACTATCCGACACAGTGAGGGTCTAGATTAGGGATAACGAAAAAGGGGGGGGGGCATTTCTTTGTTCTGTAATTCTTTTAGCCATTCTTATCTTTTCAGCATTAAAAATATGCTTATACTTTAAATCATGTGTCCCTTTAGAATTTGCACTACACAAATGAAACCATTTATCAATTTTGTTAAATGTCTGATTGAAACGAAACACAGAAAAATATAAATATTGTAACTTAACTTATTTGTAATAATTTGGATATATGGGATAACAATTTAAGCAGTAGATTAGATGAAATTAGTTATATTTGATTTTATCTAGTTTGTAATATATGAGGAAATAGTAATGAGAAGCTAGCGCTGAGCATAAAGTTTTATAACATATACAGCATTATTAGTTATCCGACAAATAAGAGTTATCTGGAATCTGACAAAGTAAATATTTTATCACCAGAACAGGTTAGATTTATTATTGATAGCCCAATATAGAAAAAAAATGCTTATCAATATAATCGTTTTGGAGGATTTTAATTTTTTTTTTTTTTTACTTTTATTCGTAGTGAGAGAAAAAAAGGTTTTCCCCAACCCCAAAAAAATCAAAAATAATGTCATCCGTCTCCGAGCATTCGTCTTCCAGACCAATATAAAAAATATATTGTTTTTTTTTTTTTGTTTTGTTTTTTTTTTAAATTGGAATGAATTATGGATCTCTCAAATATGAAACTGAGGACGTAGGAATCATTCCGGCGAAAGAGACGTTTGTATTCTGCAACTCCCTTAAAATTATCCATAAATTTTGAAATTATAAAGAAACTAAGGTTTCAACTCCATTAGACAAAGTTGATCTTCGTCTGCATGATTTGGCTATTTATTCGGTTCTATTTGGTCTGATAGCTCTTCAACTGTTTCTGTTTTTTGTGCATGATTCGTTCCAAAAATCGAGAATTATAGCTCTTTGATTGTATGACTAGTTGTTGTATGTTTTTTTTTCCAGCTGTACAGAGCTTTTTGTTGTCAATGGTTATTTTTGTCGGAACTCTTTCACGAAATTTCATTGTAACATGGATGGTAAATTTTCCTTTGATCTTCTGGTGACTTAACTCGGTTATTTTTAGCAGAGTGCGTTAACTGAATGATTTTTTTAGTTATTTCACTCTCCAATCCCGCCGTAGAGAACTTCTCGTTTGAAAAGCAAAGAATGGGATGAGCTTAAACCAGTGCATTAACTTGCATCTCAAAATTTGTTAATGCACAGTCTAGCTCCGCCTCCTTGGGGTAGTAATTAGGGAGCAACCATTTGAACTTCATGGGGGCTATGTTTTTTTGTCTCAGTCGGAAATTTGTTTTCGCAAAAAAGCGCGATCAATCTTGTTTAGTTTTTCAACGCTTTCAAATTTTTTTCCCCAATATTTAACACTATAAGGTATGGGGAAAATCTGGATTCAGAATTTATTTTTTATCATCTGCTTGACCAGAATAAAAAAAACTGTTTATAAAATCTGGGATAAGAATATCTTTTTAGAAGAATAGGAAACATACCCCCCCTCCAGGGCCCCCACATAAAGTTCTATTTTCGTGTATTGGACAACCTACAAACATTTGTCCCTGGACCTTACATGAATTCGACACGCAATCAATTAACCGATCTTCCCCAGTTTTGGGAACGAAAGAACATTTTGATTTACGTTTATAATTGGTATTAGGGATATGTTTCCTTTTTATCACAACGTCCTTTGAAACTACAAGTCTTTTTTTTATGTTTTGATGGCAAATAATCATAGAATAAATTTTTGCATTACCCCCCCCCCCCCTTTCCCCTCCTTGTTTTCTCTCCACACACCCTTTTTCAAGAATTTTTGGGAGGAAAAAATAAATGACTATCGAGTAAGAATCAAACGGCAACAATTCTTTGAATTTTAAACGTACCTTTTAGTATCGTACAAACAAATCCAAGTAACATTAATTTTCTAAAATCAGTTATAGTATCAAGCCACTATTTGATTGACGTATCTAAAAATGCAGAAATGTTTAATTGGTTAGGGTTTAATCTTTAACATGTGTTAAAGGTTAAACTCTAACCCTGTAGCCCATTAATGTTACAAATCATATAATAGACACGCCTTACTCATTAACATATTTAATCATAAGTTAATTCGTAAAAGGCGTGCTATATATATATAACTTGTTGTAACTATTATTGACACTATGTAGGAGAAGGATGTTAGGTTAACTAAGTCTGCAATAGTGGACGAAAATACCGATGCTTATTAATGAACATAATTTAAATGGCTAAAATCATTGAACCAGTTCTGATAAGGACCAGTTCAACATTTCATTCCAAATGATATACGTATATCAATATTTAATTTGGTATGCAGGAAACGCAGAGTTTAGTTATTTTGTCAACTTTACTTTATATTCTCTCTCTTTTTTCCCTTTTTTTTGGGGGGGGGGGGGGGGGGGGGCATTATTCTCTATTCTGTAAACCTCATTCACAACCTCATATATCTTGAGTTATTTCAAATAAATATTTCGTATTCAAGCGCCTATTAATGGGATAGGATGCTTAATACTATAAGAGTATCCACAAGTAGAGTTTTAATGGTCTCTTTTAAAAGTCGGTGCATGAGAATATTATGCTACAACAAAAAGGGTTGCCTACTAAGTATATAAAAGCTAAAGAATATGCAAAGCATGTTATTCTTAGTGGGTCTCATTGGGGTCTAAGCGTGATGCGGGATTGCCAATTTTTTGTAAGCGTGACACGTGAAAGTCAAAATATTGTGTCGTGAAAACGGGAAATGAGGTCTAGCGGGACCCGGGAAATGACAAAAAAATGAGAATTGCTTACGTACATAGTGTAAGCGGGATACGGGAATCTGACAAAACAGTAAGCGGGATCCGGGATCAGAACCCCCCAATGAGACCCCCTTCTTACGACGCAGGAGTTCGGGTTAAAGGGGTTCCCAACCGTGAATATTAAATAATATACATGTATACCGATTTGATTGGCCAATAAATGTTTTAACACACGACGCCATCAATTTACGTAAATACTTTGGAAATATACAGACGATATTTCGCAATCCACGGCTCCTAGGAAAGTTTCTTGTAGGGTAACGTAAAGCGGGAAATACGCGTTTATGTAGTTAAAAATTGGTAATTTTAAAATTAATTACTTTTTTTTACATTTAGGCTTCTTCCTTTTTTTCCAATTTTTTTACATTATTTGGAGAATTGCGATTTAATGTTATTTTTTTGTATCGTTTCTATCAAATTTTATTTTTATATTAAAACTAGAAATTGATCTGTTGTCTAACAAGGAAACAGCTGTTTTGACGTTTTTTCTAGAAAAAAATCCTAAATATTCTAAAAACTTTTCACCCACATTTTGTCGGCTTCAATTCAGTGAGTAATATTGAATTTCATGCTAAATACAGAAACTTACCAGATTAAATTAACGCGACCTATTAAAATAGTCAAAACAATAAGTTTTTATTCCAATTACAATTGAACTTTTTATATCAATTCGAGATTTATGTCATGTTGATCTGTAATTATATATTTATTTGTATTAAAACTTGACCAACTTCTTAAAATCTGATGGACCGTACGCGAACAGTCCGACGTATGCTGCGTATTTTGAAAAAGTACGCGTACGGTACAAATACTCATATGGTCTGGAACATAGACATCTATCTATATTGTTGAAAACTATACTATACTATGTTGCCTTCTGGATGTCCTTAGTTTGTCTTTGTCATTTGGTTGCTGTCTTATTAACGTATAACCTACATTTCCAACAGTTTTGTATAGCTAAAACGGCTAATGTGTATAGAATAATTGTCTTTCTTCCCTAAATAATATGCCTAAAAGAAGAAGGACCGAGGAGAGATGTGCACAGGCACTTGTTTCGATCTATCAATAGGAAGGTGGACTATCCATATATATTACATATTGATAGTCGACCTTCCCATTGATAGAAACAGGTGCATGTGGCGATGTCCCTAAATAAAAAATAAAGTAAACAGAAAAAAATGCTTCACTTTTCAATCTTTAACTTCCCCTCCTGCTTCCAAATTTGTTTCTACTGTATTAATTTTTGAAGACATGTCGCATCTACACAAAGCCTGTCTTATTGATCTGCAGCTTACCCCTATTAGTTTTGGTATATGTGATCTACATTAAATTCGATTCAAAAATAGTCACTCGAAAGGCATATATATCTAAATAGTTGCAAAAAGTTCCATTAACCACGAAACTAATTACAGTCAGATATTTATTTCGATATTCTTATTAAAATACATTTCTTTTTTGGTCGAAATTACAAAAAAAATAATTATTATCTGGTTTGACTGTGAAACACTGATTTCAGATTTATATTGTACACATAACTTTAAAAATGGGAATAAAACATCCTTCTTTAAACGTTTTATCGATTACTACTGTGCCTGTAGTGATATAATTATAAATAGATTTCAGAACGCGGACGTGATAGAAAGCCTATTTATTAAATTGTGAAGACGTACGCCGGTAGGAAATAAGATTAGTAAACAATGATTAATACCTTAGATTTGCATTAAGTTAGTTGCTTGAATATACAAATAATCAAACGAAGAAAGACTTCAAGTGTAGTTCTATAATATTGAAGATTCTTCTTCGTCTCAATCTAACATTTGAGGTATCTTGACAAAGAATAAAGAACGCTGCAGCCATGTTAGATGGATTAATTTATTTTCGTAGAAAAACTACGATGGAGTTACGACTGGGTATAGCTGTAGTAAGTTACGCCAGGATTTACGCTTTATTTACGATCATCTTAACTTACGACGGGTTTGTGAAACGGCTGTAAATCCTACGATTTATTTACGATGGACTTACGATGACACGTAGACTTACGAAGGCTTTGTGAAACGGTGGCCAGGTATTTGTTGACAACACATATATATATTGAAAAACCCAACCTGATATGTTCGGCATACGTGAAGGATTTTCTAATTTGCTGTGAACATAATTTTATTGTGTATGTAATAATTTATAACAACACTTTTAACATCAAATTAAAGTATAAAAAGTTTTAATTGCGTGATTTTGTATCAAAAATGTATTATTGACTGAAGCACGTCATTATTTTCCCTCTGTGAACCTCTGACAGTCTGATAGCTTATGACTACGTCACATAGTAACCGGTGTTATGATGACGTTTTTGAGGTTCCAATTGGGGATAAAAACGTCGTATATACCCCGGCAGTTTCCTGAATATATACTGACATCTCTGTGTTGTTATCCAATCAGAAACCTCGACACATTTGTAATCCGTAATATTTATTTATGTTTTCAATATCTTACAGGAAGAAGATTTTATTAATCTCGATATCGAATCCGCCACCCTCAGTCCCCTTATATATTTAATATAACTTAGCAACAACAACAAAATCAACATATTTTTGATAATTGATTAAAAAATCGCCCCATATCGATTAACAGAAGATGAATGGTCAGTAGTTACACTCTTAACAAGGTAATAATACGTTATAGGTACATCATTTGTGTATTTATGTCTAATTTTTGAAAAATATTGTTAAAAAAAATATGTAAGATGTAACGAGTTTTCTGATTGACTGACAGTGTCTTGTCTATCAGCTCATAAACATGATTTTAACATGTGACAGTGACGTCAACAACGTTTTTTCAGCATTTACTTTGGTCCTTACGAAATAACATCAAGAATGTGGAGCACACTTTAAAATTACCCGCTACGCGAGTGTTCAGCACATTTTTATTTTATTTCTTCATAGATAGAAAAAAATATTGCAGTCATTCCTTTTGAAATATCTTATATAATAATTTATATAGATACATGTACTTGAAACCAGACATCAGTATGTAAAAGTCTTGTTTTGTTTTTTGTCTTTTTATAATTTTCCTTCTCTTTGTGTTGCCAATATATACCAATATATACCATTGGTACAATGTGCGTGTCTTTTAAAAATATCATCAATATCAAAGTATTTTTTTCTTTAATTGCGTGTTTTAAATATTTAAAATATTTTTATTTGAACAGCTAAAAAGACCATGAAATAAGATAAATTACTTGATTTTAATCTCATGGTCATGTTACCGTTATATTAATAACTGAAAGGGCGTTTCTAAACATCTTACATGTAATATATAAATATTGTAGTTGAGCTAAAGAAATAATTATTTTGATATTATAGGGGGAAATTAGGGGGGATTTTAACGGTTGAATACTTTATGTTCACCTTTTATGCTACATTTTAACTCGCTGGTTTCAAATCCTGCAATTTTATGAGTAAAACATTCGTTCTCTTTTTTTAACAGGATTTTTTTTATATTTAGCCCTAATCAGCCTTCCATATTTATTTTCTAAATGTTCTTGTCCCCCGAACCTGCACAAGTTTACATGTATAAACAATTGAACAGAAACCATGACCACCAAATATAACAAAAGTTGAACATTATCGAAGTTTCTGTTTTGGGGAATTGCTCATTACAAGTTAGCGGGGAAAAAAATACCATAATCTTCTAATTCAGTGTAAACTCGAACGGAAGTGAAGGTACATAAAAGGATGTACAATAAATATATATATCAGAAGTAGATTTCACCAAAAAACTTACGACTAAGATTAATCGTAAGTATACTGATTTGTTCATGACTTAAGACCAATCTTAGTCGTAAGTTTTTTTTTTTAAACCGACCCCAGTACAGTAAAAGAATATACTTCCACTTTAACGAAATAAGAGAAAAATTCACCTGTCTTCTAAGAACGAACGACATGTGTCTGCCTTCCATTATAGGCCAGTTCGATATTTTATCCATTTACAACTTATCGACATAATCGGCTATGATTAATCACATGTGTATGCATGTTGGGAGTGTTAGAAAAAAGGGTGGTATTTTGTTAAAGAGATATTGGGAGAGTCATAAACACTTGGAATCATATGTTTATCAAATATTATTAATCTTTGTAAAATTATGTTATTATAGAGCGAACTCATTGTGTTTTCCTTTCAAAAGCAACGCACAATATCGACCTTTGTTATTAATAACCAGGTATAACAGGTCAATAAGTAGACGTTATGTTGTTTTACATTATAATACAGTACAATTTTTTTACCCGCAAATATAGATTTAAGTTCATATTCTTTACAGAATGGCAATAATCTTTTCTTCAAGTTATTCTATAATCAATAGAATATTGAGATTTCACATTGAGAATATTTTCTGTTTTATATACTAAACAGCAACAAAAGCGTCACAACTGTTTATCCTTAAGGAAGCACCAGTAATTCATGGTCCCATTGCTTTCTATGTTAAATTCCTCCATTTCAAGTTATTCTATAATCAATAGAATAGTGAGATTTCACATTGAGAATATTTTCTGTTTTATATACTAAACAACAACAAAAGCGTCACAACTGTTTATCCATAAAAATCAAATAGTCATATTTTGTTAAGACTGTTCATTGCGAGCCCATGACAATTCAAAACTACAGCAATCTATCAAGGAAATATAAAAATACTTCCATGATAATAAGCCATTAGTGTTATTACAACCTCAATGTATTAGAACATGAAGATGTTATACTGTGAAAATTAAAAGATTGGAAGTTTGTTTGAAAAGGTCCTTTCTAAAAATAAGAAATTTACCCTAACGATTTTAAATAAAAAAGTGACAAATTTTGAACTGCATTTTTTTACACATTATAAACCATACAAAACTATATTTTATTTTTCCTTTCGAATTTGAGTTCAAATATGTATATTTAAATCCCAAATTAAATAAATTATCAATCTCAATGTTAATTGATTGATCATTCACCGTTGTAAACACCCAGTGTTAATCCCCAAAGTGTCTATTTTAGTTGTAAACTATACCTGAGGATACTGCCCCACCCCACTCCCCAAAAAGCGAGGAAAAGAAATTAAGGATCATGGAATGCAAGTTATAGTCATCTAATATCTTCACCATTTTAAAAGAGAGGCTCAGACAAGAATAATTATATCCGGAAAGCCAACATTTTAAGACTAGTTCCTTTTCAAGTTAAATTAATTGCCCATTTGGGATAATGTTTATTAACTGTTAAAGTTGAGGTTGTTTCTTCGATAAATTTACGAACGCAATTTCAATGTGATTGACCATGATTCAATACATTGTTATATCTATTTGACAGATTATAACGGATATGTCTCAATATTGACATAACCACAATGCTTTTTTTTTCTTCGAATGTGACCTACCGATGGCTGTATCCCTATTTTGACAATATTACCTATCATGTCTGTTTTATTCACGCATCCTTATAAATGAAATGATGGAATTTGATGCGACTGTCATACAAGTGAGAGGTTTAGCCTATTAAAACCAGGTTCAATTCACCATTTTCTACATTTCAGAATGTCTGTACCGGAATATGACAGTTGCTGTTCATTCGTTTGATGTATTTTATCATTTGATTTTGCCATTTGATTAGGGATTTCCGTTTTGAATTTTCCTCGGATTTCAGTATTTTGGTTATTTTACTTTCTACCGAATTAGACTTAATATCAGGTTTAAACCTACATAAGTATCACGACCGGTACCACATGTTGAGTAGGATCTGCATATCCTTCCGAGGCACACACAATCCACCCCGACTTTTTGGTGGGGATCATGCTGTTCAGTTTTTAGTTTTTCTGTTGTGTTTTTATACCATAATGTGATTGTTTAATTTTTGTATTGTCGTTTTTTCCCCCATGACATTGTCAGATCTTTATCGATTTATGAGTTTAAGATGAACCACTAGTGGTATAATTATTAATATTATGTTTGAATAATTAAAAAAATACACAACATCTAATATAAATGCCGATATTTGGTGCATTTTTGTACTAGCTCAGTATAGTTTGAACCAGATATCAGATTTGGGACCGATTGGCGTTTTATAGAATATTTTAAATCACCATTACAGTTATGACAGTTGCGTGTCTAGCACTTCTATTTATAAAAACTGTTTGAGTTATATTGTAGATTTAAACATCGATTTTAACAGGACACCATTTAAAACACAGTATATGGTATATTTTCTTTCGTTGTTCAATGGCACTGTTTGTCTGAGGAAAATACTAATATAAAGACACAACTAACAACACAATTAATAGATTCTACTCAGTAATAAGATGGCATTACGTAAACAACATTAGGAAAAGGTAAGTAACTATATAATTGTGTGTCTTTTGATTTTATTTTAGAAAATATCAATCATTCTAATTTGCATTGCATTGCAAATATAAGGAGATATGGTATGATTGCCAGTGAAACAACATCCACTAAAGTTCGGTATATTTAAACATATCGAAACCCGCTAATTTCATATTTATCACGTCTCCAACCTTTAAGTTGTAGTCAAGAGCGAGAACCAACGGTTGCTTTCTTGCCATTATTCATCTATTTTCAATTTATGTAGAATAAATTAGGCCGGTGTTTTCTCTTTTTAATTGTCCATATTTAAGTCATACCGTGACATCTTATACAACTTACTGTACCCTACAGGTTGCACTTGTCTAAGGCCGCATGCAGACAGTAAATGCAGAGGCGGATTTAGGGGGGGGGGCAAGGGGCCCGGGCCCCCCTTTTTGGAAAAAAAATTGGTTGCTTATATAGGGAATCACTGAAGCGTAACTGGAGCGGGCCCCCTCTTAGGTCAGTCAGTGGGCCCCCACTTATGAAAATTTCTGGATCCGCCACTGAAATGGGCCAACAAAAAGAAAAGATCAGAAAATAAAAGGGTGCTTCGATAAAGAGAATAGAGATAAATGGGCAAACTATTTAGTTAAAGGTAAAAAAAAAAGTTTTAATTTAAATTACTTTTTGTTTTTGTTTTTTTAGATGTCCACGACAGTTCAAATATGATGAACAACAATGCCAATAATATACTGTTATTATTACTCTCTGTGAACATAATACTTGGTTTATACTATACAACCTTGGGAAATAGAGACGACATAGAACAGAATGATTCTAACATGGTCAATGTACGCAACCAACGTAATACTGTGTCAGAGATGCTGAATAAACTCAGCAAAAAGATGGGCAAGCTGCAGTGTGAGGTACTACAAAAAAAATAATGTGTTTTTTACGTTATTTTTAATAGAAAACATACCAAAGGAGAGGGGGTTAGGACCTAAACGAATTAACATAACATTTAGTTATTAGGTTCTGTAGAGTCAGTAGGTTAATCGCGATGATGGACCTTTGAGGAATTTGAACTACCACTGAAAATAGAACACGTCATGTTAGAACGGAGCAGATATATAAGGACCAATCAAATTGTTGTTACGAGAGTTCTGTAATGTACAGAGAGTGCTATTATTCTTTCTACACGAATCATCCGGCTTTACTGCGTTTTTTACACACAAAGTCAACCTGGTGCCTTATTAACTTGCCAATGAGTTTTACTGTTTTTACTACTTTACTGAGAAATCCAGGTGATGATATTTTCGAATTCCAGTCAACCCTTAGGTGCGCAACGTACACTGTAAACATCATGTATGTTTTATATGGGAAAAGTTTTAATATCATTACATATCCCATTCAAACGTTTGTTAGGTATTTTAGATGGTACCTAACACTACAGGGAGATAACTCTGTAAAATCACCTAAATGTTTTCATGACGTTGTGTTGTTAAGGTCCTCGTCTGGATTAAGCTTCTCAATGATCAAAATTAGTGTTTGTCAAACTGCAACATATAAACAGTGTAATTTTTCTGATAAAATGCTTGGTTCAAATTTTTTGAAATACTTATATTTTTGTCAAAGGGTCAAAGTAAATAGCCAAATTAATTTAAATGAAAGTGTTGGGTACCACCTTAAGTGTGTACGGCATGCGCTTTTTTTATTCGATGTACAGGTACAAAAAATGCATGTCCGTTCGGCACACCTAGATAGATCTGACAAGATGGCGGGTAACCGAATATGCCCATAGTTTAGAACCAAACTTGAATATTGAAAACCAAATAAAATGTACATAGATCATTTTGGAGCATCATTATCAAAACTGTATAAAACATTACACGACAGCCGGAATATTAGTTCTGTTGATAACTTGAAATTTCTGTATTACAAGTGGAAAGTTCGGCTCGCTGTAAATTTGTTTGAGGACATTTTCATCGTTTTAGCCAGCGTTACCGTACATTCATTCTTTTTTAAATTGTATCTCATCAGATTTTAAATTTATATTTTTTGGAATAATTTTCTTTTTTATTGTTATTTTCTATTTTATCATTTTTCAGAGACGAAAGCCAACAGTTGAAGGAGGGGGATATTGTAAACGAGGTAATCATAATGGAGCAGATACATCACTTATTCCTGCATTGTCCGACTTTTTACAAGGAAAAACTGTTGCAAGCTTCGGAGACGGAACTGGGCAGTATAAAAACGAGCTTTTAAAATTAAAAAAGATAAAATCATACGATTCATACGACGGTGGACCATTTTCCGAGGAAGAGAGCAAAGGAAATGTCAAATATATGGACCTTACAATTCCTCAATATGGACTACCAGTGTGGGATTGGGTTATGTCAATTGAAGTAGCCGAGCATATACCAAAGCAATATGAGAGTATATTTTTGGACAATATATTCAGACATGCTAAAGAAGGTGTCATTTTAAGTTGGGCCGTTCCAGGACAAGGAGGTTTAAACCATGTAAATAATAGACCAATTTCATACGTAATTAAGGTTATGAATAGCAGCGGATTTCAATTAGACAAAAGTTCTTCTCAACTTTTACAAAATTCTTGCTCATTCAAGCATCTGAAACGTAACCTGTACGTTTATAAACGAACTTTACTTATGGGATATCAAGATTTGTATGCATAGCTTACTACGTGTACAGATGCGAGACTGTTTCACGAGCTAGCGTAACATGCGTAATAAATAATTTGATTCGGGACTTTTTGTCAATATTTTAAGTTATAGCTGGTAGAAGCTTCTATCCTTTTGATATTATGTGTCCCACTAGCAGTAAACTACACTGTAAAAAGACAGCAGGTGCGATTTTTTTAATTTGAATTTATTGTATAAAAGAATTGCACTAGGAAATAACTGTGTTCGATTTAAATATGTACAGCAATATAAAAGAAAAGAAAAATTGTTTCACAAGGCATATATGCAGGTACTTTGTTTTATTCTACATATATGTGTGTGTATATATATATATACAGACTTACTGTTTTATTCTACATATATGTGTGTATATATATACAGACTTAACGACAAACTGGTAATATGACAACATCATAACACAGATAAAAGATCTTGGTATTATCATTAAAAAGTCCTACATCTTGACTTGGTAAACTGAAACCTCCATCAACATAACATGATATATATAGTTGTATAAAATAGTAAATATGATATTTTGATCATTTGTAATGTTTATATTTTTCTTCAGCTTAAAATAAAATTGAAAAAGTGAATTGGTTTTGATATTCGGTGACAACTTAAAGAAAAAAGATATCAGGTCTCACATCCGGTGACAAAGATTAACTTCTGATGTTTTTGTAAAAAAGAATGATGAAATATCAGCCCTATCATGTCGGTACTTATGATAGGTTTGTGTTCGTAGACATGTTTCTTACTATTCGTGTCCGTTTCGGTAAACGACATTCTGTCTGTGTACGTCCTTATAAGTATAGTTGTCTTTCTGTGCATTTAAGTTCCGTCTACAAAAGACTCATCAGTGACGCTCGAATCCAAAAAAGTTAAAAAGGCCAAATAAAGTAAGAATTTGAAGAGGATTGAGGACCAACATTTCTAAAGGTTTTGCCAAATACAGTTAGGTAATCTGTTTCTGAGGTTGAAAAACCTTAGTATTTCAAAATTCAAAAGTGTTGTATCACTTAATTTATAAATATGACCATATCAATGATAATTTATGTCAGCACAAAAGTGCTGACTACTGGGCTGGTGATACCCTCGGGAAATTAAAACTCCACCAACAGTGGCATCGACCAGGTGGTTGTAACTCAGATTAAATTTTGTATTAATGCCAAACACGCGCTTCGTGTACAAAAGATCCATCAGTGACGCTGGATTCCAAAATAATTTAAAATGCCAAATAAAGCACGATGTTGAACAGCATTGAGAACCAACATTCCTAAAAGTGTTTTTTAATGTTCCAGAGGTAGAAAAAATATACGTACATGTAGTCGTCTTTCTGTATATTAAAGTCCGTGTTCGTGGCCTTGTTTGTTATCATTTAAATCCGTGTCAATAGCGTTTGTTAGGTCTATAGAAGTCTAATTTAGTAACCTTCACGACCATTTTGTGTTAGTTACTGCCATTCTGTCTATTAATTTCGTGTTAGTAACTGCCAGTCTGTCTCTATGTTAGTACGTGTCAGTAGCGTTCTTCATATTTAAGTCCGTGTTAGATGCGGTTGCATTGTCTATTTTATTTCGTGACGTGGCCTTGTGTTTATTTCGTCAACCTCTGTACAAGCTATAACCAACTTTCTGTCTTTTGATTTATGTGTTAGTAGCAATGGTTCTAAGCCGTCGTTCTGTCAGTGTAAGTCGTGTTAGTGGCCGTT
The DNA here is from genome assembly GCF_963676685.1 of Mytilus edulis. NCBI lineage: Eukaryota > Metazoa > Mollusca > Bivalvia > Mytilida > Mytilidae > Mytilus > Mytilus edulis. The sequence goes on along the minus strand of NC_092354.1, from coordinate 63,883,403 downwards.
GTTCTGTCTACATAATTTCGTGTTTGAAGCCATGGTTTTATGTTATTCAGTTCGAGTTGGTAACTGTTTTTCCTTGTTATAAAAGCCGTGTTAGTTAACGTCTTCGTACCTTTTATGCTCGTATTAGTAACAGTCTGTATGTCTACTTAGGACAATGTTAATAACCGTTGTATCGTCTGTTTGAGTCAATTTATGTCTATGTAGAATAAGTTTAAAACAAGTGTATTCAACACAATGTCAGTAGCCGTTGTTTCATCTACTAGTATTAATGTTCCTGTTAGTATGCGTCGTAACTACTATCTTGATTTAAATATTCTCATTACATGATATTCATCACATATTTCGCAGGTATCATCAGCAGTACGATGGTACCATTAGGTGGGAAGGATTTACTTATGCTTTTAAAACACCCAATAGCACCTCCAGTTTTTGGTGGAATTCATGTAGCTGAGTGTCGGTGTAGTGTTTTGGCATTGTTCTTTCCACAGTTCCCTTTGGCGTTTGAGTGTCGAATGTTCGATGGTTTCTCCGTTTTTCTTTCTTTTTGATTATTTAATATGGAATATGATTGTTTTCGTCAGATAAAGTAAACAAACAATGACTCTGCTTATTTAGGTAAACGATGTATGAAACATCGCACTACATATACAACTAGATAACAAACTATAAATATCTCATTTTCAAAAACCCAAATGCTAAATATACAATCTAGTACGGCAATACTTTGAGTCATTGTGTAATTTGGAAATGATTTTAGTGATTTATTTAAATACAAAAATTATCTAAGTCATGCCCATCTAATAATAACTACTCTAAAGCGATACATATATTACAAAGAATTTAAAATAAAAACATAGTACATGGTTCACTTTGCTCTATAATTGGGAAGTTTTCCCATTGATTTGTAGAAATATATCATAACAGATACTAGTACTCTGATTAACTTCACAAACATGAAACGATGATATTAGGACCATTAAGTTTGCTAATTTCTATATGAAGTGTATGAAGTAGATTTTAGATTTTTTTTAAAGTATAAAACATTCCGTGCTTGGAAAAATATATATTCAGTTCACTGGCCGGGTAAGACATGACAGTTCTATGATAGTGGTTGTTTAAAGATGTATGTTGACATTTTTATTGTCACATTTGTTAATGTTCTCAAGTGTTAAAGACTGATTTTCAATTAAACAAATTGAGCACTCTTTTCTATTTACATCACCTACCACTGCTGAAAACATACGATGAGTTCACATTTCATGCAGACAACGTTTTGTTCATCCTTGTATATAGAGAAAAATGTACTATTTATTCTGTCATAGAAGACAATACTTACATTTTCTAAATTTACCACTTTTCAAAGAAAACCCTGGATGAATCAGTTATGTGTGGTGTTAGTACTTTATTATTCTGTTTTAAAAATTAAAGCCAAATATATAGTAGCATGACCTACTTCAAACGGAGCTTGTTTATTTTAGCTATGCCCACCGTCATTGTCCATCAAATTTATGAAATTCTGGAAGTCTTTTCAAATAATTCTCTAGAAAATATTACAATGGGTTTCAAAATTCATATTGTAAATATACATACTGCAGTTATTTATAGATAAATAAAACAAATATAGTGTACCCTTATATCTAATCCCAGCGCTCCTAATATGACTACCTACACCTGTCTTGGGTACACAAAAGGCCAACCTAATGCTGGGAAAATGTAATAGTACCTTTTCCGGCCTGCAAAGGCCTTACTTTATGACATTATCACGTGAGTTGTGTATGTAAAATCACATCGGATACGGACATTCTTGAAACATCCAGATTGTATTCTATGGAAAGCCTCAGCTGTCATATATTAGAGATTTGCATAACGTTATGCTTAAGCTTACAATGTAAGGTTAATACAGCGTGATGATGAATTAAATCATCAAAATGAAAACTTTAAATAAAAAAATGCAAAGTTGAATCTGCGTTGTGTTGACTTGCAACTTCAAGTGTTGATGTTGTGAAAGGATCGTGGTGAGCCACGGCGTTATGATGATATGCTTATAACACGTAACGTTGAGTTGAAATTACATGCTGTTAAGTTGACATTACACGATGTTAACTTGATACTGGATAATGTTTAGACGTACTCTTCGGCTGTTAGGATAACAACTGAAACGAAAAGTTGAACTTCATCATGTTGATGACAGGGACAATTTAGGTAATCGTTTGTATGTAACGACCACTGCTCACAGTGTACTTTTTAAAGACACTTAAACTATGGGATCACCAAAGGTTCTCAACACCTTAATAAAGTAATTCGAAAACTTAATCAGAAATAACACGATGTTTTGATTTATATCAATTATATAAATCAAAACATAAAGGTTATTCCTGATTAATTTTTCGAAATATTTTATAATTAAAGGCGTTAAGAAACCTTTGGAGACCCCACAGTTTAAATGTCTATCGTAGGTACGTCGTGAACAGTGGTCGTTACAGACAAACGTTCACGTAAGTTGTCCCAGTCAATGGATGAATTTAATGTGTCAATCAATGGCCACAGCCACACTGTTTTGAATTTCATTCTAAATGTAAAGCTTAGATATCACTATGTTACATATCCAGAAATCAACGCCACTTTGCTTATTTGAATATTATACTAAAGAAATCGGATACGGGTCACGGAAATTACATGAAAATGATAGGGAATTTTGAAAAAATGTTTGTTTTAATTTTAATGTAAGTGATAGACAGGTTGCCGGGGAAGAAAATGAATATACACAACAATATACACCATTTAAACGAAACATAATGACTGTTGTTGCAAAAATACAGGTTCCTGAGCTATTTTAAAAATCGAAGCGAGAGGCTTTTAACATTGCAGTGTAAAATACAGGCTAAAATGGCTGAAACGTCAAATTTGCAAACTTCGTGTTGAAAATTGGCTTACAAGGTCATTACAAAAACAGGTTGCCGGGGCGAAATATGAAACTTGAATTTCCAAAGAATAAGCAAGTCCAAACCTTGTATGTGTAGTCGTTGAACTTTAGGTTCCCACGTAAAATTAAAATGTCACTATTTCAATAAGAATAAACTCACGAAAGCACGAAAAATTCACTAAATTCGCGTTCATTGTTTTGATTTTGACCGCCTGACAACTTTACGGAAATATCAAAGTGATTGTAAATAAGGACTCTGTGACGGGCAACTGAGTTTGACTGTCCCTTTGGTATCTTTCGTCCCTCTTTTATAATATCCGTGTTTTAAAGATTTTAATGATATCAAGCCTATCAAGCCAGTCCAGTTCAAAGTACTATCACGTGGTACAATTCTCATTTACATATTATGAATATTAATTAGCAAAACCACTACTAATTTCTGGCTATGATATCATTATAATGTCACGATAGGTTTATCATAATGTATGTAGTCTTTAAACTACACTATGTAAAGCTAAACTAGCATACTGTTATATTACTTTAATGCCACGATAAGCTAACCATACAATATTTTCACTAGATATTACACGACGTAGAGTTGAAAGTACGTGTTGTTGAGCTAGGATTGCACAATGTTAAATCAATATAATGTCACGATAAGCTAACCATACAATATGCTCACTAGAAATTACATGACGTACAGTTGAAAGTACGTGTTGTTGAGCTAGTTATAGGATTGCACAATGTTAAATCAGTATTATGTCACGATAAGCTAACCATAAAATATTCTCACTTGATATTACACGACGTACAGTTGAAAGTACGTGTTGTTGAGCTAGGATTGCACAATGTTAAATCAGTATTATGTCATGATAAGCTACCAATGCAACATGTAGTTTCAACTCAACGTTACGTGTTATAAGCATATCATCATAACGCCGTGGCTCATCATGGGAGATTTTAATTATCCTGAAATAAACTGGGAAACATGGAACACAAAGGGGGATAGACCAAACAGCACTGAAAATAAATTTCTGGAAGCACTACAAGATAATTTTCTGTACCAACACACAACAAAACCAACAAGATGGAGAGGAGCTGACACACCCCATACACTTGACTTACTAATCACAAATGAAGAAGAGATGATTTCAAACCTAGAATATATGAGCCCGCTTGGAAAAAGTGACCACTGCGTCCTATCCTTTGATTTTAACTGTTATGTAAATATAAAAAGAGCACCGAAAATAGCTAATCTGTACAATCATGGAAATTACAAAGAATTTATTCAAGAGCTGAATAAAATAGACTGGCATAATAAGCTTAATGCGGAAAATTCCATTGATAAAAATTGGAATTATTTTTTAACCATTTTCAAAGAATTAGAGAGCAGATTTGTACCAACAAAAACTATGACACAAATAGGAAAAAAGAGAAATGTATTCCCCATAGATAAAAAGACGAGAGAGTTAATTAGAAGGAAAAATATTCTATCCAAAAAAATTATAACTAAACAAGATCCAGAAACAAGAGCTGAATACAATAAAGTCAGAAACCAGGCCAAAACATCAGTCAATAAACAAAAGAAATTATTCGAAAAAGGATTATCTGAAAATGCCAAAAGAAACCCAAAGGCTATACATGTATGGAGCTACATAAAATCCAAATCAAAGACCAGGGAAGGTATAGGGGACCTACATGTAGATACAGAAGATGTAAAATCCGAAAAACAGATGACAATAAACAAAAGGCCGAGATACTATCAGAATATTTTACAAGCGTATTCACTAATGAACCACAAGGCAATATTCCAGAGCCTAAGCATATTCCATTAGATAAAAAAATAGAGGAATTAAATATTGGCACTGATTTGGTTTTGAAACACCTACAGAAAATAAAAACGGATAAATCACCCGGCCCTGATAATTTACACCCAAGACTGCTGTTTGAAGTCAAAGAAGGTATAGCTGAACCACTTGGCATAATTTTTAGCCAATCTTTAACACAAAAAGTAGTTCCAAAGGATTGGAAAAGCGCCCTAGTGAGTGCAATATTCAAAAAAGGGAATAAATCACAAGCTAAAAATTATAGACCAGTAAGTCTCACATCATTCGTCTGTAAAATAATGGAGAAAATAATAAGAGAACATATAATTAATTACATGAAAGAAAATAAACTATTTTCAAACAAACAATACGGATTTATCTCTGGGAGATCGACATCACTACAACTATTAGAGGTAATAGATAAATGGACAGAAGCTATAGACAATGGCTATGAGATTGACTGCATATATACAGACTTCATGAAAGCCTTTGATACGGTACCCCATAGACGACTCGTTAAGAAAATCGAAAATTTTGGGATAACTAATCCATTCCTAGAGTGGATAACAGATTTTCTATCGTATAGAAAACAACGAGTTTCAGTTAATGGGGAAACATCAGAGTGGAAAGATGTAACATCAGGAATTCCACAAGGCTCAGTATTAGGTCCCCTGTTATTTGTTCTATACATAAATGATTTGCCAGATTGCGTGACATCAGATGCCTACTTATTCGCGGATGACACAAAAATCTTCAGAATTATTGAAAGCAAAACAGATCAAACTATATTGCAAGATGATCTAAAAAATCTCGAGAAATGGAGTGATACATGGCTGTTGAAGTTCCATCCAGAAAAATGCAAACACATAAATATAAGTAGAGGGGTAAGAGAAGAAAAGACAAGTTACAAACTATTAGGTCATGATATAAGTAAATGTCAAGAAGAGAAAGATATTGGAGTAGTAATTGATGAAGATCTAACCTTTGAAAGACACATATTCGAAAAAGTGAACAAAGCTAATTCAACTTTTGCCGCAATTAGAAGGACATTTAAAAACTTAAACGAAAAAATCTTCATACCTCTATACAAAACATTAGTGCGAACACACTTAGACTATGCTAGCTCTGTATGGTCACCTTTTAAAAAGAAATCCATCGACAAAATCGAAAATATACAAAAAAGGGCAACACGACAGATACCAGGATTCAATAAACTGAGCTACCCGGAAAGACTGAAAAAACTCAAGCTGCCAACATTGTCATATAGAAGGGTCCGAGGGGACATGATTGAGACATATAAGATACTAAATGGTAATTACGATCCAGAAACAAGTTCATCCCTTAAATTAATTTCAAGCACTGAAAATAGACATAGCACAAGAGTAAACAGTAATAAAATCATTCACCAACGATTCAAAACAAGTCTGAGGAAAAACAGTTTTTCTGTAAGAATAGCCAAATTATGGAACAAGTTACCAGATAAAGTAACTAAAGCGCCATCTATAAACTCATTCAAAAATAGACTAGATAGATACTGGGAGTACGAAGAAATCTATTATTCTGATTATCGAGCTGAATTAACCGGAAGCAGCATCAGAAATAATGGAGACAATATTCAATTATATGAGTCTGGTGAAGAGGAACCGTGAGGATCCTGTACCGGAAAACATCATTAAGTATCATTAAGTATCACCACGATCCTTTCACAACATCAACACTTGAAGTTGCAAGTCAACACAACGCAGATTCAACTTTGCATTTTATTATTTAAAGTTTTCATTTTGATAATTTAATTCATCATCACGCTGTATTAACCATGCTTTGTAATCTTCAGCATAACGTTATGCAAATCTCTAATATATGACAGCTGAGGCTTTCCATAGTATTCGATTCCTACTATTAATAAAGGACAAAAGTCGTAATCTTTCTGATATTGGAATGTGCTATAAACCAATAATCTTATTTGCGTGAAAGCGTCCATTCTTACTACTATAAATAACGTCAAAGTTTATATCATTCAATCAAAGTTACATCTATATTTTTATCTTATTGTAAGTACACATTTAATCTACATTATATAGAGATTGCATGCAGAGTACATACATGTACATGTATGTATATTAACCGGTGTCATATGATTATGACGTGCAAATAATCAGCTGAAGGTTAAATATGTAATCAATGAAAATTTCTACACGTCTATTAATTGTTTATTATTGAATTGAAAATAGAAAGTAATCATATTGTTTCAAAAGATACTTTGCCAGTTCAAAATTACATGTGGATTTAAAACAACACACCTGCATTATACAGTGTTTTGTGGTGTTTCGGCAGTGTTCATATAGTTTCTGATTGGAATAGATTGAGGATAATTTGTTTAGACGAGCAGTTCAGAACATCAAGTCAAATATTTGTGGAATACAGAAAAAATAAATAATCACAAATAAATTCTTGATGAATTGATTACAGTTTATTTACATGAAAACTAATATGTTTTGTAAATTCGTATTGCAACTGTCAACTAATTCATAAAACAATAATGGCATTACCGGAATTTGTAATAACATTAATTGGAAATGACACAGTCGGAAAAACCTCTATAGTGAACAGATTACGATATGGAACTTATCAACCTCACTATATCTATACACAGGGTGAGTTAAAATTGTATATATTGTATACATATTAGAATATGGAACATATAAACCCTAGTGTAACCTCTTCACTCAGGATATGTTATAAATGTTTTATAATACTTCACAATCACAGGGAAAAACACCTATAGTTAACAGACTCAGATATGGGAAATATCAACCTAATTACCTCTACACCCCGGATAAAATAGAAATGTATGTTATTTTTTCTCCACCACATGGCAACACATCCATTGTAAACAGAAATAAGATATGACACATATCAACCTCACTACCTCAATACACAGGAGGAGTTATAAATGCCTTTATACTCAAACATAGAAGGGGACGCATTTACCTTAAAATGTGTAATACCACTATTTATTTTCCCCTATTAGTTTATTTTAAATTAGCACTTTAAAAAAAATGTGCAGATTTATATTCGTTTCCAATGATGAAAAACTTGGCATGGGTAAAGTTTTATCCTGTCCAGTACTATACTCAAAATTTTACATAACATTTCATTGCAAAAAAAGGAAAACAACCATCGTTGGAAGATAACCAATCACATTGTCACCTCTGTTTTTTTATCTGTTTACAGCTTTAGTAACCCTTTTACCTCAAGTTTTCACAATATTCTACAGAAACCCCAAATAATTAAACAATAATTGACACTTCGAAATACCAAAGACAATTGTAAACATACTAAAATTTGAGACTTCTCATATACACATTGGAGTTAATCACTATAATTGTGAATACTAGTACTAGTATATTAAAGTATGGGACTAACAATTTCCCTGCCTCTAAACAAATAATTAGATATACATTTATGTTCTACTCAATGTGTTGAGAAACATCTATTGGAAAAGATCCAGATATAGAACTTATGGGACTACCTATCTCACTACCTCTTTTTTCTAATCTATCACGCTAGAGAAACATCTTTTGTAGATAGATCGAAAACTTATCTTCCTTGCCGCCTCTGTATACAGATAACGTTATAAAATTAGTTCCTACTGTATCATACTGGAGTAAACCTCTGTTGCAAACTCTATCCCACCAGTAAATCATTTTTTTCAAGCAGTTCAAACGTTTGAACTTATCAACAACAACGCCTCATTGTACAGATAAATTATAAAGGTATTTTATACTGTATTACAATGGGGCAAACCTGTATTGGATACCATGTCATACTAGGCATACATTTATTGCAAGCAGTTCAAACTATGGAAATTATTAACCTCAACTCCTCTGTATATTGATAAGTCATATATGTTTATTCTACTCCATCCAATAAAGGATGCAAATATGGTACTTAAGGAGGTAGACCTAGGTCAAGGGAAATAACTCTTAAAATCATCAGTACGTTTTTGTCAACCATTTTCAAAAATATATTCTAAGCTTCTAGGTTACATAGATTATTTTCAATCTGTTTCAGGTAAATGCTTAAAATACATTGATGAACTTGACTTTTACAAACGCTTAACTGATTTAAAGAGTTATCTCCCTGAACCAAGGTCTACCCCCTTAATCTATATACAGGGTAAATGATTAATTGATATTATACTCATTTAGAGTTGGTAAAACATATATTGTGAACAACTTATCAAATTAACTGCCTCTGCTAAAAGAGTAAGTTATAAAAATTTGTTCTACTTCATAACGATAGAGGAAACTTCTATATATTATAAACTATCAAATTATCAACTTTACACAATATACGTAGGTAATAAATGTATTTTCTACTCATTCACTTTCGGTAAAAATCTATGAAAACGTCTGTGTGTGTAGATTAAACTAACCAGAATATCAACACCAATACCTCTATACTTAGGGTATACCTAACCACAATTCCTCTTGATATATACATGATCAAATACCATATCTCTTGTGTCAAAAGTTTAATAAGCCCACATGGTAAATTTGGCAAAATCGTCAGGTAATGATCAGACATAAAACATAGTTATTTACTTCTCATAGCTCGAAACATTGGATATCGAGTTCATGACTTTGGACTTTATGCGATTTCATCAGTCTTATTTGCTACTTTAATTTTGTTTTCTTTATCGATTTGTTATATCTGAACATTGAAACACAACTGGATGTGTAGGTATTACGTTAAAGATTAGACCTTAGGTATGGTACACAATTTTTCTCAAATGTTTTGGAAGTCATTTATGTTCTTCAAACTATCAATAATTAAATCAGTTACCAAATGTTTATCAACGTGCTGTCTAAAATTGGTTATGAGGCTGATGCAGCAGTGTCTAAAGAAAACTTGACAAGTGTGACTGCGCCAAACATTTCATTAAAGAATATATTAATTAGATTCAAAAATCAAAAGCTGGAACGATAGAAGATTAACACTCATACATAAAATAAACAAAGACAACAACAGTTTATCGCTGTTCAATAGACATAAATTGGTTAATAGAAAAAAGATCAGGCTTAAAAGTAAAACCGAGGGGAACACATTAACTATATAAAAAAAAAGAACGGACAAAAGAAACACTAAACAAACAAAAAAAAAACGTTAATATACAACGAGACGAACTATTCAGTAACGAATGCAATATTTATGACTTAGTAAAGGACATGTTAAAAAAATGTTAGTTTGAACTTGGTTCCATTGCTAGCCAAAAACTATGTGCTGCGAAGTTTTGTGAATGACTCTAAACATCAAAAAGACAAAATTTGGAAGGTTTAGGAATAATTTTAATGAAAAATACGGATTGTGTAATAATAATTATAAACGGAACCATTTTGTCTGTACCAGATGCGCATCAATGTCACTTTAGTGATGCTCGAGGCCAAAATATTTGAAAATACAAAGCTTATTGAAAATATGAAGAACTATACGCAAAAAAAGACCACAACGTTTAGCAAAAGCCGAGCAAGCAATCAGAACTTTGTATAAGGCAGATACATTCCTTAATTTAAAGTAATTTCCAAACTTTTAATAACATGAAATCAGTATGTTCATGCCAGTACCAAAATATTCAAAATATGAAGAGCTATACGCAAAAAGGATCAAAACGTATAGTCAAAGCCGGGGAAGGAATCAGAGCTTAGCTTGAATGAGATAAATTCGTTAAGTTTAGATAATTTAATAGCATAAAAATCGTATTTTCATGCCAGTACCAAAGTATAAAGAAGATTTACTATTTTAGTTTTAAGGAAAAGGGTTTATTAAACAATTTATCATCGGTTTTCAAATACAAACAGCAATATTCTAGAAGATATGATTTGAACAACCTCCTAATACAAGCTTATGCTAATAGATAACCTACATTAGCCTAAAGATAGTACTTGCATAGTGATAGACTGTCCTTATTGTGGGATAGATATAATTAAAGTATGTTTAATCGATGGCAGACGGATTACGTATATAGTGTTTTTTTTTGGGGGGGGGGGGGGGGGAACGGAATCAAACGTTTAATGTAATAATAATATTAAACGTATAAAGTTTATATGCGAATTCATCAATAAAGTTTTTTTATCACACTACCTCTTTACACAGATAAATTTCTATCATGTTACAAATTTGGTGAGAGAAGTTACAAGGGATCGGAAAAATATTAAAATAATTCATTTCTTATACTAGGTTCATGAATAGTGTAGGTGCATTTCTTATACTAGGTTCATGAATAGTGCAGGTGCATTTCTTATACTAGGTTCATGAATAGTGCAGGTATATATTATTCTTCCTTTACAGTACGCAATAGACATTTTCGGTTAGGTTGATAAGTAATATACGTTAAAAAAAAAAATAGCAAAAATCAGTTTACCATCTTCCTCAGATTCAAAATATCCGTCAGGTCAATAGGATTAAAACTTTCACTCCACTAATTACATTAGCATTTTTCATTCATCATCACAATAGATTTCAACTTTGCATATTATTTAGATTTTGATGAAAAGGGGGGGGGGGTTAGAACAAATACAGATAGAAATAATAACGACCAAGTTAATGATATAAAAAAAATATATGACTATAAATTTTAAGCATGTGATATTGATTTACAAACAAGATCAACATTGTAAATTTGAAAGATTTCGATGAAACTTTAAAATGCACTACTCAATTCAAAATTACATGTAACCCTACTATTCGCACATATATAAAACAATCATCGATGAAACGAAAAAACAAAAAGAATAAAAAGAACAATGAAATTATTAAATGATATTGGAATATTGCTTGTCATTTGTTTACAAAGGGAAACTATGGGCTATCATCCTTTAATAATATATAGGTACAACTGTACTAGATTATCTGGTTCAATAAGTACATAATCAGAACACTTATCTACATTATAGTATTGAGTCTTATTTATTGACCCAAAATAAAATTAAACAAAGTCATAAATATATATTTAACAATTCCATTTTACATATTATACGCAGTATCCAAGCTTTAATATCATTCTTGATATTTAGATAAATAAAAATTAACAGTGTCTAATTGATTGCAAAACATGTAAGAAAACAAAATAAAAATATATAATCTAGGGTGATAACTAAAGTCAACCTTTATTCTAATGCAATTTGGATGTAACAATTTTTTTCATTGGCTAAAAGTTGCCGTCTAATCCACAGTTGACCAGGCGTAACTAAGGAGGGACCCGCCATTTTGAATTGGTTGAATCAACAAATGTTCGATTACTACTATATAATTTGAAAATAAAACAACACCTACCTTGAATTCGCCGTTTTAATGTAATTTTATCCGAATTTGAAGCGTATAGGTAACGTAATAACCACCAGTTTGTAAGTTTTCATTTGTATGACACCACGTTTAGCCATGACGTCTTTGTGCCAAAAGCATTCATGAAGTTTCGCGGATTTTTTTCTATTTTTTTTTGGTCAAATTTAGACAATTTTTCAAGTTTTATCGTATTTTTTCTTTTGTAATGCATCAGAATCGGAATAACAGTACTGTAGTTGAAGAGTTGCCACCGTCATTTTTGATTTGACGGTGGCAACTCATCAACTACAGTACTGTTATTCCTCAAGTAGTATAAGTCTATTCTTTTTTTTTTAAACTTTTCTCTTAATTTGTTTACTGATATAAATAACGCACATGAAATTATTTGAGGAATGACTGTAATATTTTTTCTCTCTATGGTTAAAAATGTATTTTTCTGTCTATGGTTTAAAACGGAATTTAGAATTAAATTATAAGAAATAGCTGGTACAGTAATATTTTGTCTGTCTATTCGAAATAACATTAAAAAAATGTGTGCACACTTTAAAATACCTCGCTACGCGGGTTATTTAGTGTGCACCACATTTTTTTTATGTTATTTCGAATAGACAGAAAAAAATTACAGTTATTTCTTAATTCTAAATTCAATTTAAAAACAGTGAAAACCATGAAAAAACGTTGATGACGTCACGGTCACATGACTTATTTATGTCTATAAGCTAAAAAACAAAACAACGTCAGCCAATCAGAAGACGCATTACATCCAAAATTAATTTTATGAATGTAGAATAAACAATCGCCGAATCAATTGCATCAAAATGAACATAATATTGAATAACTATGTCGTGTCTACTGCACTATTGTCTCATATCTACCTTGATCAACAAACATTGAAAATCAAGTATGTAAAACTAATTTAATACAATCGAAACTAAATAAGACTAAAATATATTTTACTTATATATATATATATTGATGTTCTCTGTTTCTTACAGGGGCTGATAAAGTTAGAATACCAAACTTCAAAGTTGGAAACGACACAGTTAGTTTATTAATTTTGTAAGTAGTACTACATTCTTTAACTTTGATTATTTAAAAAAAAAAAAAAAAAAAAACGAAATGAAAAAACAATACCAATGATACAGTGAACCATTCTCTCAAGCAATCAGTCATTTTCAGCAAACTGCCCCACTGGCTTTGTGGTAGCGTGTTTGCCTCGAATAGAAAGTCGTGTGTTTGAACGCCGATTGAACTTAATTAGACTTATACATTGATGTTTGCTAATCCTTTGTAAAGAGGACGGTTTTCATATGTAGAAGCAAAGGCTTAGACTGCTCTGCGTGAACATTATGTGACTGGGTATCCTGACATGTCTTTCTGTCGAATACCGATATAATATTCAATAGTTGAAATGCTTTTTCCTTAAAGAATGCAAACATATCAATATTTGAAAGCCAAGGAAGTATAGGAACCGAAACAGCTAGTGATCAGGACCTACAAATTATAAAATATATCTACGGTCAACTTTACTTGAGGAAGTTGAAACCTTAGCTTCTTTCATGATCTTTGTTGTTTTAAAAATTTTAAACAGACAATTTTAGAAAAATTTGTTAAAAAAGTTTGTTATGCATGCATAACATTTTATCATATTTTTTTTTCTTTTTAGTGACACAGGCGGGCATCATATACAGAGGGGTATTATTCATAAGTTTATAGACGCTGCAGATGTAAGTTTTCACTATGGGATACATGATTGAATGGATAGACGTATATTTATGTTAAAGTTATTTGATAGTGATGTAACACGTCTGTTGATTAGCTGAAACATTTGTATCTTATGAGACAAGTATAGTTGTCTGATATGTGAATTTTTCGACAGTGTCTTTTTCCATGTTTTTGCATTTTAACTGTCGTTATGCATGGCGCGGTTCGTCATATGCGCTCGAAATAAACAGTCAGAATCGCCTTTCGTTACCCTTGATATGTTTTTGTACTTTTTGTTTTGTTTTCCTTTTTTTTGTCATGATGTTGCCGGTTTATTATTAACTTATGGTTTTGAATGTTTTTTAATACAATTTGGATAAACCAAAGGCAAAGTTGAACAGTATTAAAATTAGAAAATTTCGAAAAAAATATAATAAACAGTAAATTTACAACAACAAAAAATCAGAATCTTGTTATTGCAACTGTTGCAATATTTACTTCATGAAAATTTCTAATATTTTCCCTGACCGGTCTCATATTTACCAGCTTCTTAATTCTTATAAAGCATTTATTTATCGAGTTAAACGGATTTGAAAAAAGTTATAATTTAATACTTACGTTCATTTTTTTTTGCTTTGTAAATCGGTAAATAAAGTTATGCTGAAGATTATTAATAATATCTGGAAGCAATAGGAAGTTTCCTGTAGTCAATATGATAAATGGTTTATTTTTCAATATTACAGGCTGTCATAATTGTCTATGATATTTCAAAGGAAAAGTCTTTCAGAAAGATCCCAGAGTGGATCCAAATGACAAAGAAGAGGGTATATATCACATATATATTTTGACTTCAGTAGACAGTTAATGGTTCCCCCATTTTGACAACATGTTTAGTCACCTTTGGAATATAGTAAATATGGAGAGAGTTTTCAATTTCATCTTTACAATGTAGTACTCGAAAGGTGTCACCGTCACATTTCCTACTCGAGATATCCTAAATTGTTGAAATGCAGGATTTATTTTTATAATGTCTTCCCCTGTTCTATATTTACTATGACCATTATTCTCGGTTTTTTTTTAATTTGTTTGCTTATTTTACTGAATTAAAAAAAAAAAACTCGTTTTTGCACTTTATCCACGTAGTTCTGTTTACAGTTCTGTAAATCCCTTCAGAACCTTAGAAAGCCGCATTGTCACCTTTTCAGTATTGTTACAGTTTTTAACCCGGTCAGGTCAGAAATCGAACATTTACAGAACATACTAATCACAAATACCAGGCTTATGATTTGGTACGCAAGTCACTTATTACGTATACACACGATTCATCAGTGGCTCTAGAATATAAAAAAAAATCCGGAAAGTTTTAATGACGATGAAATGTAATATACTGATAATAAATTCAGTTTCCTGTTTGCGCTGTCGTCAAAAAAGAAAAATATGACGGTCTGAGCTGTTAAGTTTTACTGAACTGCACATTGATTAGATTAAGGATGTTTACTCCTCTATTTTTTTTATTTTTGTCAGATTTTCAGAATCCTCTGGTTTTATCCATGTATTGCCATTAACAAATTTTGCCCACTAACCCTTACTTTTCTTTTTATAATTTTATTACATAAAGTGTAAAAAGTCATATTTCAAAGTGTTATAAAATCCTTATTATTTTTTCATATTTTTTGAAACAAAAAAGGTGCCAATGTTAAATATATGAAAAATCTAGAGAGAATTATTTCCCGCCAATTCTTCAATGGCTTACTTCTCGAAAACAAGCACATCCATGGACCCTAACAATAAATACTGAACTCCAAGGAAAGTTAAAAAAAATCCATAAAATCTTACAATAAAAACTGGAACAAGTGAAAAACAACTGTTCCATTCATAACTTGGTACATTTTTTCCAACGCAAACTGTGAGTTAAACCTTGTTTTACAGTTACCTTAACCTTGTACGTGTATGACAGTATTTTATAGTTCCGTTATATTGACAAAAACAAAATAAAACATTCAAAAACGAAAGATAATTATTTTTAAATTTTAAGCATATAAATAGAACATTTTCCAGTTCTAATTCATTTTTTTGGTTTAAAATTATATCATTTATATATTATATACTTTATTATCTTCTGTTGTAAAATCCGTTTTTTTTCTACAGAAACTTCAGGATGTCAATGAAAATTCGGCGATTGGTTCCTCACCAGAGGTAAGACTTTTGTTATTTCATTCTCGCAGAAGTACAGTGAAACCTGTTTAAACCGAACCTCTTCGGGACTTATGATTTTGTTCGGTTTTGTCCGATGTTCAGTTTAGTCAGGTTGACAACGCATACAATTAGATATGACGGTGCTTAAGAACATGTTTGGTTTATACAGGTTTTCGGTTTACGCATTATTCGGTATAGCCAGGTTTTACTGTAGAATCATCTCGAAGCAATAGAAATGATATTACCTATATGACTATACTAACGTCAGCACGTCAACTTGAAATGTATTGATACTATATAAGGATCGCTTATTTCGACATTTTAGTGAATTCTGGAAAGTTTTCCAATAAAATGGAATAAAGTGTAATATGAGAAATTAAATGCAATCAATTAGATAAGCAATTCTGACAAAATGCATTTTTGATAAACAACATTATAAATTTTTGAATGAAATTTAATGTATCATATCATACATTTCAAAAAGAGGAAGACAAGAGAGCAATATTTAAACTCATCATAGGTACCAGGATTAGAAGTTTGTACACTAGAAACGTGATTCGTCTTCACACATATGTCCAGTGACATTATAATTAAAGTTAAAGTACGAAGTCGAGGAGCGTTGATGACCAAAATTCAGAAAGGTTTTGCCAGACAGAGAAATGTTAATCTATTTCTGGCGTAGTTCTGAGATTGACATGTTGAGATGTACTATAATGTTAATTATTTATGTGTTTCTTTGTCCTGAATGGTCCTGCATTTATTTGTATTGTAATCCTTTCACATAATGATGTCATTTTAGTGGTATTTATAACATTGTCATATAAGCGGGAGGTTTGGCTAGTCATTAAACCCGGTTAAACTCGCCATTTTTTTCATAAATGTCCTGTACCAAGTCAGGAATCTGCAATTTTTTATCAAGTAGTCCGTTCCTATTTATGTTGGTGTTTGTTTTTGTAGCAGTTCAGTGTTTCTGTTGTTCCGTTGTTTTATATATATACGTATACTCTTGTAGTTGATGTACTGTTTATCTCGGTTTTGGTTTATGACCCGGATTTGTTTCAGTTTAATCGATCGAGTTATGACTTTTGAACAGCTGTATACTACTACTGCCTTTATGTAGAACATCCGTAGTATTTCGAATACATTCCATGTTTTGTAAACATATAGTGTATAATTATGACAATGATAATTCATGTCAACAATGACGTGCTGACTACTGGGCTGGTGATTAGACAGCATGGTCAAAATGAAAAGAACGCAAGGACTAATAACAATAACAATATAATATACAGTAAACATTACTACAAAACAATCAGGGGTAGACTCCGAAGTAAACCATTATAGGTCTAAGTACGGACTGCAACACGGAGCCTTGGCGCATACCGAACAACAAGCTATTTAGAACCCCCAAAATAAATAATGTAAACAATTCAAATAAGAAACCCAACGGTCTATTCGACTAGTATATAAAAATCGAAAAACTAGAAATACTTATGAACCACATCAACAAACAATAATTAATGAATAACAGGTTCATGAATTAAGACAGCGACAACCAAATACAGTGGGTTTAAACGTTAAACCAGGCACCAACCTTCACCCTAACCTGACATAATAGTATAACATCACAGCGTAGAAAAACATTCTATGAAATATCAATTAAGATTAATATTGTTTTTATCAAATAGGACGATGACCCTCTCCTGATGATAATAGGAAATAAAACAGACCTTTCAGCAACTGATGTTAGATGGAGCAGTGAAGTAAGTTATATAGATAAAGGAAGATGTGGTATGAATGCCAATGAGACAACTCTCCTTCCAAATAACAATTTATAAAAGTAAACTATTATAGGTCAAGGTACGGCCTTCAACACGGAGCTTTGGCTCACACCGAACAACAAGCTATAAAGGGCCCCAAAAATTAGTTAGGTAAAACCATTCAAACGGGGAAACCAAAAGTCTAATCTATATATGCATGACTAAATATCTAGTAACGCATTTACATGTTGGCAACTATTTGACTTAATATAAGTAAATATCATTTGCCTTTGCCTTTTAGATTTGCCTTTGCGTATATTTACGATTATATGACATGTCTATACACAATCCTAATTATTGTATCGGGTAAACCCTCTACTTTAAAACTTTTAGATTTAACAAATGGGATTATATTTTTGAAAAATAAAGAACAGAGAATAATGAGGTGCTGGAAAAAAAATTATAGAGGATAATAAGCAAACTATATCAAACTGAGAGCAGAATAAAAAAGGAAAAAACCAATTTTCCTCTTTTTTCACTCTTAATTCTGACAAGTGCAATTAGAGGCCAAATTCGGACCAGAACGTAATAAATTTATTCTATAACCCATGTATTTGAGAAAAAATCATGAAAAACAAAGACAATTCTGTTATATTAGTATTTTTTTGTTACATTTCAAAATAAATTTATACTGAATTCTACACTTAGCTGTCCATTTTTAGTCAACTCTCTGTAAAGGATACAACATAGAATAAATTTATTCTAAATGCATGGTGCTTACTGTATATGATCATGTATAAAATAAATTTATTATATAGAGCCATAATATCTATTATTAGTTCGAGTAAATCATAGAATACATTTATTCTTCATTCAATGTCATTTATGATTATGATAATATTTATCTGTATGGTGAGGCTGAGACACAGAATAAATTTATTCTACATTCAATACGATTTCGGATTATAATAATATATAAAATAAATTTATTTTGAAGTAAAGTTATCTGTATGGTGAAGCTGTGACACAGAATAAATTTATTCTAGTTTCAATGCGATTTCGGATTATGATAAAATATAAAATAAATTTATTTTGAAGTAAAGTTATCTGTATGGCTGAGACACAGAATTACTGTATTCTACATTCAATATGAATTTTGTTCTATATAAAAATAATCTTAAAAATATCTCATGATAAGAAATTAAAATAATTTAAAAGAAAATTCCATCGGTCTTATTTATTACAGACAAACTGATACAATAAATTGCTTCGCCAAGCGCAGCTGGATACGACCGCAGAGGTCAAATTCTAAACATTTGGGACAAAAATGGACACAATGTTCGTGCATGATACAGGTCTGAATTTGGATTATAATTAAATACTTGATGCAATATAGGTTTCTGACACAGAATAACGGTAGCCAAAAAACTTAGAATTGGTTATAGCATTTGAATTTATATTTAATTTTTGGCTTTTGTGCAATACACTATGCTGTTGCAAATTGCCCCCCCCCCCAAAAAAAATAAATAAAAAATAAATAAATAAATTTACCTCTTTTTTATGCTTTTGTGCAATACACTATGCTGTTGCTATTTGAACCCTCACCCCCAAAAAATATACCCTTGCTTGGCAATATGATATTTGAAATTTTCTTTATCAATTTCTGAAATCTGTAATGAGTGAAAATTATCCCCCCCCCTCCAAATTTCTGTCCAGTTTATCTAATCACAAATATTCTAGCGGAACAGTTCAAAATGCATGTAAAACAATAGAATTGCTATATGGCCAAAAATCAATTTCCTTATCGTTTCGATTTGTCATGTGATGGCATACAAACAGTTCAAAAATACATCTAAGTCTTTTTTGTTTGCTTATATAATCCTGAAGATTTTGTTCAATGTTTTGTCACTGGTCATCTGTTAGAATAATTTTGGGGGTTTTTTTTCACACAAGAGACAATCTTCGTTATAATGCAACTGGTACTAATCGTTAAGTAATCTGATCTTTTATTGACATACAGATCTGTAGTTGGAATTATTCATCTTCAAACTCTTCTTAACTTTTCGAACAATTATCTTTGTAAATGTCAACATTTTATCTTCTAATATTCCCAAATACATGTTTCCATTATTCCGTTCAACCAAAGCTATCTGAAAGATCAAATAAAAAATACAGTGCATATAAAAAAAAATGGAAAATGTGTCTATGGGCTACAAATGCCCCCGCGCGTAAATATACACGTGTCAACTTCCACATTCAGATACATGTACACGATTAAAGTAGTTAAGACTTATTTGTGATTTTAACATTCGGTTGAGGCAAACTAAAGTTAGTGAACGGAAACGAAAAATTCAGCATTTTTTATGTTTATAAATGGCCTTAACTCAAGAACGGTAGAATTGATGCCACTCAATTTAAACCTTGATTTTATGTTTATAAATGGGCATAACTCAAGATGGTAAAAGTTATGCCACCCATGCAACATCTTACACTAACCTTGTCAAAAACGAACTGTAACTTGTAAAGTAAGCAAATGTTTCAGAGAGATGTACAAGGACTAAAGGAGCAGCCGGATCTGATCGCCGTATAAATAAGATATGCAAATGATTGTACAACTGCACATCACATATCAGGCCCTCGCTCTAAAATTCATAATATATTCCTTTTCATAGAGTAACCGATAAATTGCACGCATTCTTAAAATAATGACTTTTAATTCACTAATAACAATTTCGGCCGAACTACAATTGTCAAAATATGAATTATATTAGCACTTTCAAAACATTTTGCGATGAGATAAGAAAGAACACTTTTTATAAAACAACAATTATGATTCTTAATTTCAGCATTCTAAGATATTTCTTGCAAGCCAGTTAAAAGTTTAATCTTTTAAATTACCTCTGTAGATTTTTCTCAAAATGCATCCTTCACTAATGTTCTCTGTGGTTGTAGTAACTTCTGTCATTTTGTCTGCCTTCTAAACTTTTGTGTTTCTTTATAAATTCCTTTTGATAGAAGTGTTTGGTGACCTATAAAGAACAGCGTATTATATTTTGACTGAAATGGTCATATTATCCATGAAGATGGAGACTTTTTGTCAATTGTTCTGTGTGCCAAACAGATTGCATGAGAGTGTGAGTACAGTTCTTTAGGTACTTATGAAAATGTTCAAAACTAGTTTTTTACATAAAATAGTCTATTGGTCGTTTATTTGTTTTTTGCAATGGTGTTTTATTGTTTCATAGACTTATGAGTATAAATATCCTTTGGATTCAGTGGCGGAGCCAGTTAGGGTTCCGTGCTTTGAACGCCCCCTTTTTTGACGATCAATGGTTTTAAATTGGAACAAATGTTTAGAACCCTCTTTTAAAAATGGCTGGTCCCGCCCCTGGGTATCTTTCACTTTTTGCTCAAATAATAGGTACATATTCCATCTTTCTATGCAACAATTTCATAGCCTAAGCTTGAAGAAAGTGAACATTTAATTTTTTAAATGTTTAAAGATTACTTCAACTTTCACCCGTAGTAAATAATAATGAGATTACCAATTAGAAACATTATTACTATCATAATAATTAAAAGATAATAAATAATATTTGTCTAATAAATTTACGTTCAAACTTATGAACTAAAAAGAGAAAACATGTACAGAGGCGGATCCAGGGGGTGGTCATCCGGTGCCGGTGACCACCCCCTGGGTTTGCAAAAATGGTGCACCATGTACCAAAAAATGGTGCACCTTGAACATTTTGAAAAATAAATTCGTCGACCAAATCAATTTGTCTATCGTAATCACCAGTCATAAAGTTGTCATTACTTACCATAAGGCTAAATACATGTACTTTGACAGATATATTTATACAATGAACATGTAATCAACAATCGCTAATTACTTAGTCGATTTCTTTGATGTTAAGGTGTAAAATTGAAGAGACAGTCTTAGATGTTTTTTAGCAGGTAATTTATACTTTTTTTACATTACGTTTATCTAAATTTTTAAAGTTTGTATAATAACTTTTCTCGACCAATAATATTTTTTTACTGTGATGCCAAAATTCAAAAATAATTTTAAAGTTTTAAAGTCACATAAATATTCTATATTGAATGAATACCCCGTTCCATCATCTGTTTGTCTAAAACTTTCGTTCATTCCAATTTTTTAGTAACTTATACCCTCTTTCCTTCAGGAAACGCCACAAATCAGCCCCCTCTGAAGTACCAACGACTTGTAATGGACCTAGCATTGATACGAATAAAAGTGATCAGATTAAAGAAACAACCCCCGACTTACATATAAGTACAAGAGACATTGGTTTTGTAAAACAATCAACACGTAAATTAACAAACGAAGAGAATTTAATTTGATAAGAAATCATTTCCATCCTGGAATAAACTATAACTTTCCTATAAAAAAAATATGCAGGAAAGAACAGACTATTTCAGCTGAATTGGCTAAATCGCTATGATGGGCTAGTGTACTCACCTTCACAAGAAGGAGCTTACTGCATATACTGTGCTCTGTTTGGGGTTGTTAGTTTGGGAACATTATCATGCAAACCACTAACATATATATGGCACATGCAAGTACAAGACTTATCGATCATTTAGCTGTTTAGGCTGTGGTGAGAAATCATGTAAAAAAAGTCATACTGAAGCTAGAGCAAAAGCTCAACTTTTTCTTGACAACATTGAGCAAAGGACTACTGATATTCAAACATTTATTGATAAAGCAATGAATAAACGTATAAAAGCAAACAGAACTGTTTTGAAATCGATATGCAAGTGTGTTTTGCTTTGTGGAAAACAGAATCTTCCTATAAGGGGCCATAAAAAAATTGAATTTTAATTTAAGATTTCAAAAGGTGACCACCCCTTAATAAATTCCTGGATCCGCCCCTGATGTACCCAATCTTTTATATATATTGTTCACTTTAAGCATGGAATTATTATATTTAAATATACAATTCCTTGCTTTAAGGCATAGTCTTCAGAGTCGGATCCAGGGATGTTTAAAAAGGGGGGGGGGGGGTAATTAACAATAAAACTGAGTCTCATCTAGCCCCAAGCATCATGTCAGGCATTGTCATTACTAATGTCTTCTAATCTGAGTAAATTAATTACTAAAAACTATTAAATGTCTTCTTATCTGAGAAACAATTTCGACATTTAAACAAAATCTTTTACTTATGATATTGTTGATTCTCCACGAAGTAATATAAATAGAACCATACAAATAGTAAGCAAATACATGTTTTCAGATACCATCTTCAATATAAAAAAAAAATCACACCATGAAAAAATTAACTTGTTATGTGTTCCTCTTCTACTAGCTTCAAAATATATCCAAAATCAAGAATGTGGAACATACTCTATCTAACATAATCATTTGGTAATTGATGCAATTAGTGTCTCTTGTATGCCTGTCTTGAACATAAAAACTAAATATAAAATAAACAACTCTCCCAATGCCCAGGTTGGTTGTCATATTATGCAACATAGTTAATAATATAGAAACCAATGGGAAAAACATAGAACTTCTTTTGTCATACAAAACACTGTCAAACATCCAAACATACTATCCACACTGATCTGTGTCCACACTTGTAGTATATTAATTTATCTTAGTGATATAACAAATTGTCAGAGGAGTATAGTCAAATTTAGTTATAGAATGAACATTTAATTTAATTTGCTTCATGATATACCTCTTTCCTTAATGATATGATTATATCGTTATCATAGGCAGTTGTGGCGTTCCATAAATGTTATATTCCAAATTGTTCTTGTTTATTATGGAATGATCGATATACTGATGTATATTTACCAACGTTTTTTTCCAACTGATCGGGCGGAGCTTATGTTTTAATTCGCATAAGGACAGTCTATTTGAAGATGTGTGTGATAAGGATGATTGTTGTTATAATTATTATTGAATTCTAATCACTAATCAGTATCACCAAACGCATATACAAAAGAACTGAGGAACTGAGTGTATGATATGAGACGGATTACTGGACACTTCATTGATGATCTTATCCCAAAACTCCTGTCTATAGATGGACTGGTCTTAAATAAGCGAACTTCTTAAACTCCGCCCAGTCAAGTGAAATAAATCTAGTAATAGTAATATCGTAGAAAAATATGCAAATTGATATTCGCAGATGCAGATCGATCGAGGATTTGAAAAGGGGCATACGCAGAGGCTTGTAAAACGTCTAGTATGCATTGAGCATATATGTCGGGGATCTATGAGGGGATCCCAGTATCCTTGTCCCCACCCCTAATCCCACCTCTAGTATACTGAGCAAAACTAACCTCCAATTTCTTGAACTGTGATGAATGTTTCATAAACGAAACTGGAAAACTATCCCGTCTATGTTCAACTTGTCTTCCCTCCTTTTAATTTCCACTTGTCTGTCATCTTCATTCACGTACATAGAGAGAAATACCAAGTTATCATATCATACAAAATTACAGATCAGTGTCCTACGTCTTGTCATTAATTATCTTGTGTTTCCATTTGAAGTCTTCTCGGCATGTGGTAACACTAGGGGCCTACAATCAACGTACGCGTGCATTACATAAAATGATAAGGCTGTTAAACCGCGTTTGTTATAATTAGCAATAATTATTTTAACAACTTCAGATAGATATGCGGCACTTGTTTGCTAACATGAATTAAACAAATCGAAGATTGTAAATTATTTGAATCTGTGTCATTTCATAGAGGTTATTAATGTGTGGTCATTTTATATCATTCTAATAAAATAATATGTTAATCAAAAATGGACAACTACAAAAGTATAATGGTCTGGATGGATGGTCCATCGATTTTGTATTCTTTTAATTTTTAAAACATAATTTCTATTCTTTATAATTTTGCTCATTATTCTCTTATGATCATCCTTTTATTTTCTATTCTTTATATTTTTTTTGTATATGCTATATGTTTTGTCCTTTATTCTGCGTTTCCCAGTCCCGTGATTCGATATTCTATCAACTCCAACAAGACCCTCAAGTATTATTACCGATAAATAGGCGTTTGAGAATGTGTACCATTTTGTCTTATCCTTTCTTTTATTTGTTTTTAAAGATTTATAAAAAGCTTACCGCACTTCATCCCGGTCTACCCTTATTACAGGTATTCCCCATGGTATGTATTGTTTTAAAATAGCTTCTCGTTCCGTGCATGCATGCATGAACTATTTGACACTGCACGTTAAGCAACCAACAATCTGTCAATCAATCGATTTTATAGAAAAGATGTATCATATCTTACATCAAAACAATGTATAAACACCACCCGCTCATCTTTTTCTACAAAATGATAAATGTGCAGATCACACTGCTGACATTACTAGACCACATATATGACACTTCGTCTATACCTGAGGCTGTGGATGGGGGTTTACAGAATAGAGAATAATGAACAAAAAAATAGAAAGAATAGTAAGAGAAAAATGGTTTAAATTTGACCCCATCCTGACCCTCGTACTTGTGAGAACGTATATATAGGTTGAGGCCTTGCCCTCCATGTATTCAAAGTAAAGCATTATTTTGATTATGAAACATTGTGATTAGAAACGGTTGCTTTTTTCCAATCGATCTTCAAACCCTATGCCTTGAGTCTGGGTGCTTAAACCGAAATATCGATTTATTAGTGTTCAACGAACTTTCAGCACAATATTGTTCATCTCGTGGTTATCAAACTGTAATGGTGGAGAAAGCCGGAATGCCAAGAGAGAATCTTAGATTTTTGTCGTGAAAACTGATAATTATATTCAATCAATATACTAAACCCCTAACGGGAAGAATTGCACGTGAGGCACCCGTCGTATTGGTCATGTTATTACAAACTCGGTAATAATTCGGCGGGTCACATTCCTGAAAAGGGAACGGAATTGTAGTTACGACATAAAGAATCGTTACTAAATAACTGATACTAAACCACTAACGGGAATGATTGTGCCTGATATTCATATGATGAAGACATAATCTTTCAATCAGTTTAATTGAAGTCTGGAGCTTGCATGTCAGTTAACTGCTAGTAGTCTGTTGTTATTTGCATATTATTGTCATTTTGATTATTTTCTTTGTTTACATCTTCTGACATCAGACTCGGACTTCTGTTGAACTGAATTTTAATGTGTCTGTTGTTATGCGTTTACTTTTTTACATTGGCTAGAGGTATAAGGGGGGGGGGGGGGGGTGTTGAGATCCCATAAACATGTTTAACCCCGCCGCATTTTTGCGCCTGTCCCAAGTCAGGAGACTCTGGCCTTAACTAGTCTTGTATTATTTTTAATTTTAGTTTCTTGTGTACAAATTGAAGTTTAGTATGGCGTTCATTATCACTGAACTAGTATATATATTTGTTTGGGGCCAGCTGAAGGACGACTCCGGGTGCGGGAATTTCTCGTTGCATTGAAGACCTGTTGGTGACCTTCTGCTGTTGTTTGTGCTATGGTCGGGTTGTTGTCTTTTTGACACATTCCCCATTTCCATTCTCAACTTTATTTTTTAAGATTGCATTTGAACGCAACTGCCATGTGCGAGGTTTGAACCATCACAACCTCAGGCCCCTAAAAACGAAAAGATCAAGAAACAAAAAATCGCGTGCATGTGTTTTTAAGGTAATATTATATATAATTAATTATATATATATTGTTTCAACGTATAATCAAAAGTGCATTAATTGTAATAGAAATTTCAACAATTTAAAAATATGTAAAAGAACTTTAAGGCTAAAAAATATATAGGCGAAACAAAAATATGGATATGTTGTTTGGTATCCCATTCTCTTCAAAGCTAATGATAAATCTGTACATTGTACATGCTTCATATCCAGTGGCGGTAACTTGACTAATATACCTCGATTTTTAGTGAGTCGAAGGAGGAAACGGCATCAGTGCGGACAAATATACTACGGGGGGGGGGGGGGGGGGGGGAGGGGGGGTGGCTTGATTAATTATACAACGAAACCCTCGACTAAATGAGCTTTCATCGTTTTCAGATAAAAAAAAATAAGGAGACGATTTTTAAGTTTGCTGAACGTGATGTGGCTAATATTACGTGCATATTCAGGACTTGAACAAAATAACAATAAATCCAGTAGAATGTAGGTTCGTAATGAAATCTCTTCATTGACTTTGTCTTGTGTAAAAAGCTTTCTTGAAATCCCCGCGGGTTTAATCAACTTTGAAGTAAGTGCTTCGTTCTTTCATAGTTTATATTTTTTTTAGTTAATTCGCCATTTATTATTTTAAAATTTACATATGAAACAATAACCCGGATAAATCATTCCAGAACCATGATAGTGCTTGTATTATATAAGAGGATAACGAAATTAGAGAACTATATTTATTTAGATTGATAACCATGATGGAGCAAAGTTTTAACCACTTTTTTATGTCCCTTTTTACCATAAGATACTCCGGTCATTATTTATATAAAGAATGATGAGGATGACGATAATAACGATGTCTGATGTCCAGTGGTAGCTTTTACATACATACACCCAGAATGACAACATGCTTTATGTTATTTACACGTTTTGTACTAGACAAACTGCGTCAGATTTTTGACGCGTTTTTTCAGAAGATACAAATAACTTTGTAAGAAGACATGCCACTCTGCCAAGACACATTATTCTAACTTCAATCGTACTAGTCTTCAAATGCTTTCATTACATATAAACGAATGTTTTCCTAACCTTCATTATTTGTTTGGTAGGAGCAATGTAACATATAATATCATGGAAAAGCCATTCTTTTTTTACGGACAGCAGGAACAATAAGCTAATATAAAAAAGAAGATGTGGTATGATTGCCATTGAGACAACTATCTACAAAAGACCAAAATGACACAGACATCAACAACTATAGGTCACTGTACGTCCTTCAACAATGAGCAAAGCCCACACCGCACAGTCAACTATACATGTAATAGGCCCCGATAAGAAAATGTAAAACAATTCAAACGAGAAAACTAACGGCCTTATTTATGTAAAAAAATGAATGAAAAATATGTAACACACAAACAAACGACAACCACTGAATTACAGGCTCCTGACTTGGGACAGGCACATACATAAATAATGTGGCGGGGTTAAACATGTTTCTCTCACAAGCAAAAAACTCCTAACTGTAAGTCTACAGTGCAGTATTTCGGACGTCAACACAAAAAAACCAGCATGCAAATATATATATGGGGGATAAGTATACCATTATTTACACATCAGACTGTACTAATTATATTATAACTTTGGATACACCAAACTAGGTACTTCATATCTGAGTAACAGGCAATATACGCCCTCAATTCTATAGAATTAGTTCACTATTTGTATCATTTGTATTCATCTGTCAAATCTGTGTGTTCTACAAGGATCAGCAGTCCTTACCCTTTCATTTGATATCTATATAACTTACAAAAAATTATTCTGCATATAATAAAGTTTGATTTAAATACGTAAGAACTACTTTGTTTTAAATACGTACTTCTTTCCTTTTTTAACGTGCCCAAAATGGTGGTGTAACATCTTACGAAGTCTATTCAAATTGTTTTTGCAAACTATTTCGCTCTGGCTGTTGCTAGTGGTCGTCTTACATTTGCAGTGTGGTGAGATCCTTTTTGTTGCATGTTGACTTTGAGCAATTAAAGCGCGTTCCTTTGCTTATTTTGTGTACGTGTTTTATAATGTGCTTAATATTATATTCATTTTGTGTCACGGATCGATACCCAATATTCTTTTGTTTTTCTATGGAATAAATGTTCCTATACAAAAAAAAGAAATATTGGTATATTCAAAACTTCGATTTTTTTTAATAACGTAAATGATTTTTAATTTTAAGAACTAAACGAAAAAGATAATTGTAATATAAAATCTTACGATTCTTTCTTCAAACACGATTTGTTATCATATGCTAATTACCCATATCATATTTTAATGACCACATACTGTAGCCATCGTGATCATATAAACCTAATAAATTATAAACATCCCAATGTAAAATTTCGCACGATAGATAATGACAAACAAACGACGGAAATTACATAATAAATTCACAGCGTGTTCATTTGACTTTATCTTAATATATTTGTCAGTACATAGATAACCCGAATAATCCAGTCTTTATATTACGATCACTTCGACCACTTCATGAACCATTTCCTCGAGAAAAGTAGTGGATAGGGGGCGCTGAGTTATTCGAGTTAGTACATGGAGGAAAGGTCTGTTTCGAATGTTATTCAAAGATTAGGAGCGACGATTCAATGTCCGTATGTGTATTGTATTTGTCGTGGTTGAAACGGCACCAGGAACATATCAGGATAGACAACAGAAGTTTGTAAGTATTTATTTTATGTATTTATATATTAACATAGATATTATAAGCCTTTCATGCCTTCTGTTGACAAATTTTCATAACTATGCACTGTTTTAGTAGACCACAGATGTCCTTTTCGAACTAAAAGAACCTCCCTGAAAAAACACACCTCAGTCGAATCTTTCTTCTCAAATGAATGCCCGAATGGTAATAAAATATGTAAAGTGTTGACTATAGTACATGAACCTAAATTTCAATATATTTTTGTATCAGAGTGCTGAACGCGCATCTTTAACGTTTTGAGAGAAAAATGAATATTTTGTTGAAGGGAGAATGTGTTGGGTACATTACACACATTTTTACCTGAGGAAGCTGCTGTTCCTTTTGGAACATGTCTTACTTGTTTTCTGGTATGTTAAATGGGATAGGTAAAAGTATTGTTAACACCAGTCCTGTGTTTTGTTTATGACTTAATGAAACCTGATTTTAATTGTTATTTGTGTATTCAGTTCGCTGTCTCCTAGGCATGAACCACTCATCTGTTTTAAGACTCTATGATTGATTGATTGATTGATCATGACTGGCTGAATGTCCAATGGCAACTATTACATGCATATTCAGGAAGTTGGGAATGATACATGCAAATCCTGATAAAAATAAAGAAATATGCCTGAAGAAAAACAATAACAGAGTAAGTGTTCCTGCATTTTAAACTTTAAATATTTCTTGTAGAGTGAGAAAACTGTTATGAAACACCAGCAAAAAAGACTAGATTGTTATTCAGTCCTGACTTATTCAGTGTCTCTGAAGATGAAGATTAGGTATGTAATAATGAGGTTTTAATTTGATAGATTGTTGACTTTTAAATTGTAAAAGTTTAATGAGTTACTGTAAGTTAATCCATTTATTATATAAATTAAAATTCAATAATTACAGTTCAAGTGCATAGCATAGCCATCTTTATCTTGCTGTATCCAGAGGCAATAGATATAAGAAGATGTGGTATAGGTACCAATGAGACAACTCTCCATCCAAGTCACAATTTATAAGAGTAAATCATTATAGGTCAAAGTACGGACTTCAACACAGAGGAAGACTATTATTAATTACAATAAAGAGAGTGAATAATATTATATAAGCAAAATGAACATCATAAGTAAGATTAAAAGAAAGACAGACAATTTCTTTATCAAAGATTATAAATTTTGGTATGGTTACTAAAAATATTTGAAATTGTTTTGAATTTGTCGTTTATTTCTTTCAGATCAGGCCTATCCAGAAGCAAGAAAAAAGACAATTTTTAGCACGTGCATCTACAGAGAGAGACATGTTTTAAAAAACAGATATATTTTCAATTTAAGAAAAACCTGTTGAACTTTTACCATTTCTTATCTGTTTATTTAACATTTATATATTGATATTTTTTTTTTTTTTTAAATTGCTGCACAGTATTTCTATTCAGTCCCACATAACACAATCAGCTGAAGAAATTGATGTTTTCATATTTCAAGGGAGTGTCCATTTGCATTGTTGATAGCAGATATATGCATTGTCTTAAGTTGGGTTTATAAACAGTCACATCGCAACTTCAAATAAAATACATTTTTATGAATCTTACATGTAAATAGACATGAAAGATACAAAATTATATCGGAACACATTTTTTTCTGACCTAAATGTATTCTCAAGGTAAAATTATGTGAACATATCAAATATTATCAAAAACACCGCTTGTTTAAAATAAAATTATTCTATGTAGCCTAAACAAATCATACAGATCAGTGTATTTTTTCCTAAACAAATTTTATATATTTTTATAACCAGAATAAATTTATTCTGTGTCTCAACCTTAACATAATTACTGTACTATCAAAATAAATTTATTTTATATATCATAATACTTTTAATCCACATTGAATGTAGAATAAGTTTATTCTGTGTCTCCACCTTAATATAATAACTGTACTTTCAGAATAAATTTATTTTATATATTATTATACAAGACAAAAATCACATTGAACATAGAATAATTATATTGTGTGTCTCAACCTCACCATACAGATTACTTTACTTTCAAAATAAATTTATTTTATCATAAATCACATTAAATGTAGAATAAATGTATTCTATGATTTTCTAGAACTAATAATAGATATTAAGGCTCTATATAATAAATTTATTTTATAAATGATCATATACAGTAAGCACCATGTATTTAGAATAAATTTATTCTATGTTGCATCCTTTACAGAGAGTTGACTAAAAATGGACAGCTAAGTGTAGAATTCAGTATAAATTTATTTTGAAATGTAACAAATACAGTCTAATATAACAGAATTGTCTTTGTTTTTCATGATTTTTTCACAAATACATGGGTTATAGAATAAATTTATTACGTTCTGGTCCAAATTTAGCCTCTAATTGCACTTGTCAGAAATTAGAGTGAAAAAAGAGGAAAATTGGTTTTTTCCTTTTTTATTCTGCTCTCAGTTATCAATAGAATAGAAAAATGTCCCTAAACATTAATTAATACAGAAGTGAAGGAGCATCCACCCAGAACCTCATTACAAAATTGTAGGTACTTATACCTGATACTGGATATTTTACTAAAATTTTGAAATATAAAGATTTTATAGCATTTGTTATTATATTGCTTCTTTGCAGACGTCTGACAACGACGAACCTAAAGAAATTAAACGTTCTGTAAAAGAAAATCAACTTAGAAAGGTATGTAATCATGGTTATAGTTTAAACATGTGTTTAAGAAATTAAACGTTCTATAAAACAATCAAATTAGAAAGGTGTGTTATAATTGGAAAATGGAAATTTGAGCAAGTAAATGATTTCAAAAGTAACATAGATAAAGACAAAATAAGAAATGTTATAGATGAATTATCTATTTATAGTAATCAAGAAAATGTAACAAAATATGAAATAAATATTGCAGTTACAAATATTACTGATATTTTAATCGATTCTGCAAAAGCAACATTTGGTACACAAAATTTTAATAGAAATATGCTGAACTGTAATAAAAAGCATAATAAACAATGGTATAATTTTGATTGTAAAAGGGCAAAGAAAGAACTGAGAAAGGCACAAAGAATGTATAAACATTATGGGTCAAATTTATTTAAAGAACGATTACGACACTGTGAATATTATTATAAAAGTCTAATGGACGAAAACATCAGGAAGCATAATAGAGAAATAAGTGATAATATGAAAAAATTAAAATCCAAAAATCCCAAGGAATTTTGGAAATTATTTAACAAAGGTAGACAAAGAGAAAAAAGCAATATATCTATTGAAACTTTATTTGATTTTTTTAAAGAATTGAATGAAAACAAATTTGAAGACAAGTTTGTCATCAGGAATGATTTGAACTCAAATCTTGTAAATGAGACACTGAATGGTGTAATTACCCATGACGAAATTATTAAAGCTATCAAAAAGGCGAAAAATAACAAATCGCCAGGTAAAGATAAAATAATCAATGAATATGTTGCAAATTCTCTTGACAGTATGATTGATGTATATGTTAATTTGTTTAATCTTATTTTTGATACGGGTATTCGGCCGGAGGCCTGGCTTATTGGAAACATAATACCAGTTTTCAAGAACAAAGGATGTAAATTAGACGCAAAAAATTATAGGCCTATTACTTTATTGTCATGCCTTGGTAAAATTTTTACATCTATTCTTAATGATAGATTGGGGGAATTTGTTGATGAACTTAATATCTTGAACGAAAATCAAGCAGGCTTCCGACAGGGCTATCTACTAACGATCATATTTTTTCATTGTATGCACTCTTTGAGTTGCTATGTGTCAAACGAAAAAAATTACATTGTGCATTCGTTGACTTTGAAAAAGCCTTCGACTTTGTTCAAAGAAACTCGCTTCTGTATAAGCTTGTTTTAAATAAGATAACTGGTAAATTTCTCAGAATTGTAGAAAATTTGTATAAAGATGTAAAATCAAGAGTTGTACATAATAATGAAGCATCTGACATGTTTGTTAGTGATATTGGGCTCCGCCAAGGGGAAAATCTTTCTCCTTTATTATTTTCTTTATACTTAAATGATCTTCATGAATTTTTAAAAAATAGTGATTTAAAAGGTATACATTCAATTACATCTGATATAGAAGATGAACTGGATATTTATTTTAAGATATTTGTCTTATTGTATGCTGACGACTCGATTTTACTCGCTGAGTCAAGCACAGATTTGCAATTACTTTTAAATAGTTTTTCTCAATATTGTGAAAACTGGAAACTTAAAATTAATGTTAACAAGACAAAGGTAGTGATATTTTCAAAAGGTAAACCACAGAATAATTTGAAATTTTATATTAATAACGAAGAGATAGAAATTGTTAAAAACTATAAATACCTTGGTGTTATATTCTCTAGAACTGCATCTTTTTTTGCAACTAGAAAATATCTTAGAGATCAAGCTACTAGAGCTATGTATTGTGTTATTAAGAAGTGTAGATCAAACCATCTATCTATAGAATGCCAGCTCGATATGTTTGACAAAGCTGTTTTACCTATACTCTTATATGGGGCCGAAATCTGGGGATACGAAAATCTTGACATTTTAGAAAGAGTACATTTGAGTTTTTGTAAGCATGTTTTACGGTTAAAAAGATCGACTCCAAATTTTATGGTTTACGGGGGAATTGGGAAGATATCCGATTTCTTTATACGTTAAATTACAGATGATAAAATTTTGGTGCAACCTTCTTGATAACACACTTGATAACAAGATTTCGTCAATGTTATATAAGTTGATATATATTAATTATAATAAGTATGGAATTGAAAACAAATGGTTGTTATTTATCAAAAGTATTTTTGATAATTGTGGTATGTCAAACATTTGGCAAAATCAAGATTGTATCTAAAAAAAAATGGATTGTATTAAGTATTGAACAAAAGTTAAAAGATCAGTTTAAACAAGAATGGTTTGCAAATGTAAATCAATCATCAAAAGGTTTATGTTATAAATTATTCAAAACAGAACTCAAATTTGAAAATTATATTTCAGTTTTATCGTTAAAAAATGCACTGAAACTATGTAAATTTAGATGTGGCAATCACCGTTTGCCAGTGGAGACAGGGAGGTGGCAAAATGTTCAAAGACCCGAGAGGCTATGCCACCTTTGTGAATCTGCTGACATCGGTGATGAATTCCATTATGTAATGTGTTGTCCTTTTTTCAAAAAAGAACGATATAAATATTTACCACACTATTGTTGTACAAATGTTAATATTCTTAAATTTAAAAATGTATTCACTACAGTCAATATTGTCTTACTAGAAAAATTGTGTAGATTTACAAACTTTATATCAGTGAAAGTCTGTCCTCCTGGTTAAACTACATTTATTTATGTATATTTCACACATGCAAAATATGTTGTATTGTATATATTATCATCTCTGTAACTATGTTATTTAGTTAATGAGAATAAAGATCTATCTATCTATCTAGTCTAAGCATGTGTTTAAGAAATTTAACGTTCTGTAACACAACATCAACTTTAAAGGGTATGTAAAGTCTAAACATGTGTTTTTAAAATTTAACATACCGTAAAAAATCAACTTAGAACGGTATGTTATAGTCTAAACATGTGTTCAAGAAATTAAACGCTATATAAAAAATCAACTTAGAAAGGTATGTTACAGTATAAACATGTGTTTATATCGACATTGGTTAAGAACGATAGAATGATCGCGTTATTACTAGCGAAATAAGTAATTTTATAATATGATGATTTTGGAGGTCATTGATTTGTAAATTGAGTCAGATTTACTCACTCACCGATAAAAGTCCAAACATCTTCTGTGTAAAGTTCATGAGTCAACGGCTCATTTATATATCAATAACTCTTACAAAATTGAAAGCAAGACGTTTAATAATTTCATGCTTCCGAAGCGCTTTTCTGGATTTACCTTCACCAGGAACGCTCAAAGCCAAACATTTGAAATACGAGGGATGTATAAGTACCGAAATAGTTGAAGAGCTATATTACAAAAATATCTAAAACAAATAGCCAAATTCATCTAAGGTCAACTTTGCCTGAGGGAGTTGAAACCTTAGTTATTGTATGATTTCAAAATTTATAAATGGACAATTTATAGATATGTTTGTTATAAAACATGTCAGTACCGAAGTACTGACTACTGAGCTAATGAAACCCTCGGGGACTGAAAGTCCACCAGCAGACAAAATGCGTTTATAATAATCCTTTTTTGTTTAGGGGTTAGGTTTCAACCTTTTCTGCGCAAGTTTATATCAAAGTAAAATTTACAACATTCTTTACATACATGTAGGTTAAGAAAGTAGTTTTTGGTGATTCTGGACAAATATTGAAGATGTGCAAGTCATATTTTTTTTTATAGATAAAAATCAAAACAAAAAAGAAAATATTCAAACAAAAAGTGGAATAAAAAAAGCACAGATAAACCCGCAATGAAATCTAATTCTCAATGAGCACAAACAGTGATATGATAGAAACTGAAATGATGGATCCAATAAAGAACAGAAAAATAATTTAACAATACCCAGTACACCGTTGCTATGCCTAATAGATTGGATACTACTTCTTTATATATATTTTTACATGGTATATACCAACTGTGCTTTACTTTATAGACAGCAGCTGCCAACAACATAAGTATGTACAAGGAAGTCAGTGCTAAGGCTGATATAAACATAGATCTGACATTTAAATCAGTGGTGGAAAAACTTATAGAACTGGTAAGTATTCAAAGCAAAAGCCACTTTACCTTTTTTGCAATTTTGTTAAAGATTATTAAAGTTATAATTGCTTATGTAGGACGATACAGCCGGCTATGACTCTGGACAATACAATATTCATGTGTGTTGCTGGTTGTCATTAAAACACATGAGTTTGCTACCGTGAAATGTGATCTGTTTTCATGATATTGACAATAAAAATCGTGTACTATAGCAGATTTGAGCCTCCTGCTTTAATTGTCATTAAAAAAGATCGATTTTTGCTATCGTGTTCTTTAGCAGATTTAAGTCCACTGTTAAGATTGCCATCAAATATCCGTTCAATTTTTGCTATCGTGTTCCACAGCAGATTATAGCATACTGTTAAGATTGCCATCAAAATAAGTTTAATTTTTTATATCGTGTTCCACAGCAGATTTAAGTCCACTGTTAAGATTGCCATCAAAATACGTTCAATTTTTGCTATCGTGTTCTACAGCAGATTTTAGCATACTGTTAAGATTGCCATCAAAATAAGTTTAATTTTTGCTACCGTGTTCTACAGCAGATTTTAGCATACTGTTAAGATTGCCTTCAAAATACGTTCAATTTTTTGCTATCGTGTTCCACAGCAGATTTTAGCATACTGTTAAGATTGCCATCAAAATACATGTACGTTCAATTTTTGCTATCGTGTTCTACAGCAGATTATAGCATACTGTTCAGATTGCCATCAAAATACGTTCAATTTTTGCTGTCGCTTTAAAACGCGTGTCTGGCGTATTGGTGGTACCCAACACCTGAACTAAAATTAATTTGGCTCGTTTAATTTTCTTAAAATTTTGACAAAGTATGTACTTTGAACCTTTGACAAAAATATTGAAATTTCAAAAAAAATGAACCAACCGTTTAATCAGTAAAAATACACTGGTTATATAGCAGTTTGACAAAAAAAAAATATTTTGACCATTGAGAAGCTTAAGGGCGTACGATACAGTAGCTGCGGAACCGTAGCTCTTAGGTCCTTATGTTATTTTTTGACTATTTATCGAGATACGGCTGTTCTTCTTTTAAATCTGTTCTTATAAGATTTCGAAATAAATTTAAATTCAGAAATATATCTCCCCCATGGATAACTCTGATTCCTTTTTCTGGGGTTGGCTATACTTTGGGCCACATATAAAAAATATGTGTGTTTGCCCCAACCCTACCTACCCAGAAAATAGCTGCCTACTCAAAACCTTTTATTGTTTAAAGATTTTTTTGGAAAAGAAGGTTATTTTGAAATTCTTGGGAACAAATTGTCTATTGATTTGTGTAGATTTAGGACCACAAAATCACAAGCTCCCTATTGAACAGGGTAGATGGAACAATATAGCTAGAAACAATAGAATTTGTCTTCTATGTAATAAAAATGATATTGGTGATGAAATGCATTATATATTAGAATGTAAATACTTTGAAGAAAACAGGAAACATTGTCTGTCAAATTATTATTTAAAAAATGCAAATATTGTCAAATACAATCAGATTATGTCTTCAAAAAACAAATCAGAATTGATTAAACTATGTAAATTCATAAAGATTATTAAGGGCATACGATACAGTTACAGGGAAGGTAATGACGTTGCTAACGTAAAATGTAATTTTCGCGACGTCAAACTATGACATATCGGGAAAAGATGCATTTTTCGACTGATTTTTATCATTCAAACTGATTTAATTTGAAAACGAGTGCATGGACCCCTATTTTTTAAAACAGCAATTTGTTTCATTTTGCAAGGAGATTATGTGACCCAAATTTTATAAAACTGTAAATAGCGCAATTTTTTTAATTTTGATAAACATGCAGCAAAAAATGACGTTTTTTCCTCTATTCATAAACATTTGATAAATATAGAGTTATTTCGGAATAAAAATTCCATAATTTTTAATGATACTTATAAAATACAGAAATTACCGATTATTTAACAAAAAACAATTTGTGTTTATCTTTTAAAACAAAAAAGTTATGTCTTTCTTTCGAAAAAGAAAATACAGACACAAATCTGAATTTTGAGCAAATAGACAAAATTTCGACCTCATTTTACTCAAAAAGTAGCACATGAAGGTATATTTTTTTATTACATATTTGATTTAATCAGGTAAAAAATAGCCTATATGCAAATTTTCAGCAACTTGTAAATACAGGTTCAAAACTGTATCGTATGCCCTTAACACAGGTGTATGTGCTCCTGGCTGATATGGACTTCATATATTGTATTAGCAACTATTTTGTTTGTTCTGTCTCCTTGTAAATATTGTACATAATTCATTTGTCTTCTCTACACCTATGTAATATGGTTTATTGAGAATAAAGATATATATATTGTCCTGATTTGATTTTTTTTAATCAGATACGCTTGAAAGGCTAAGAAAACATCTGTCACTTTTCTATTTGCATTTTCTTTTTTAAAAATGCCTAATTATGAACCTATTGTCTTGGCCATTGGGTAGGGTTTGAACAAGCCCTAACATTTCTAATGTGACCTGCTTTCTTTTATAAGCTCTTTAATGTTTTTATAAGGTTGGTGCTTACATATAGTATGGCCTCGGGCATCACTGAAGAGACATAAATAGTCGAAAGCGCATCTAATCCAGTAAAATTCGTACATTAATGTTATTACATCTGAAGCAATAATAAGAAGTACACTTTCATCATAATGTTGTTCTATATTTCAGAGAGGAACGTCTAAAGCATTGAAAGGAAACATGAAAGAATCAAAGCCATGGCATAAATTCTGTGATATTTTGTGATGTATATTGACATTTCTAGAAAAAAAAATTGTGATATTTTGTGCCGAATGTTTTACTTTCTAGAAATAATTATGTGATATTTGAAAATCCTAGTATACGACATTTCTTGAAAAATTCTAAAGAATACTCGTCTATCATTCATGTAACTTTGTTGGTCACCGCTGTAGACCGTGGTATTAAAAAGTACACACAATATGAAGTTCGTGAAAGAAATTGTCGAAAAATGATGTGGACTAAGAACCATATACGAGGATTTGAATGCGGTCCTTAAGTTTTTATTCTCTAATATTTTCGACAACTCTTTCTTCATACCTTATATATTTTTTTAACAATTGTTCTCTTTTCTTTATAAGTCAGCACCCCATTATTCTCTATTTTTTTTATATTACTTTTCCCTATTCTTTATAATTTTGTTGCGCCAATATTTATGGTTTCGCCCTTTTTCAAAACTTGTTTTACCCAGAATTTGCTATTCGGTAAACCCTCATATAATATTGCCTAAATGCACTATTCATCCGAAGCATCAAACTATTAATTGAAATATTAAACTTTGCCATTTATCAATGCATAAATTAGAATATATACCATGAGATTAAATAAATTGAGTTAAACTTTATTAGCACTGTTTTGAATGTGAAACTCCTGAAATATGATATTTCACGAACAGAGATTGATCGGTTAGTTTAATTTTTACCATTATAACCAAAATGACACATCAGGTTATTGGTAACTTAAAAACAAAAGTGATAAAAGTTCATCAAATGGAAGTTTTTAACGACATTGAATGGCTATTAATACAGCCCTCGCACGATCGACCCGAAGGCGTTTGGTGAGCGTTTGAATATTTACTGCAGTGTGTTAGGAACAGGTGGAGGACGCCATTTTGGTAGGCTGGCATCTTGGTTTTGTTAGTTGTTTTGGTTTGTTGACTATTTTGGTGGTATATCTTCACAACGGCTACAAGTATATTTTGTTTGTACCTTTGTTTATACATATTGGTAGTGTAATCAATATTTATTGGTTGAGACTCTCCCACGTGTCAGTGAACAAATCTGCATATCTCCATCAGGCACGGGAAATAAATGTATAACATGCAACATTTCCTGAAATTGCAATAATTCGTCTCGCATTTCTATCCATTTTTAAACAATTGCAATAATGAATGCAAGCTAAATGTTCGAAATTAACAGTACTTCAAAGAATTTATCCCCCTTTTCACTGTAGATCTTGCGTTCGTAAAGTAGCTTGTGTTACCCTTTTTCTTTTGTCAATTCAAAGGTCTTTTAATATATAAAGTTACCTACCCCTAATTCTGCCACTCTATCAGATAAATATCTATGACGATTATAATAATGATGATGTAAATGATGACGACGACGACGATGATAATGATGATGATGACGACGATAGTGATGATTTGGTATGTATGCTCAGTGGCAACTATCTCATACAAAGCAGGATGGGAAATTGTAAAGGAGAGGCAAAAGATACAAAATGAATATTCAAACCCATATATCCAAACGTACAATGCCATGACAAAAACAAACAAGATCAACATTAGACAGAACACAACATAGAAAACTCACGACAAAGCAAAAAGTAAAAACACAAAAATACTGAACTCCGAGGAAAATTCAAAAAGGAAAATCAAAAATCAAAAGGCAAAATCAAAAGTCCAAGCACATCAAACGATAACAACTGTCATGTTCCTGACTTGCAACACGGTTCCTACCAAAATACGGCGGAAAGGGTAAGCGAATCTTGCTCCACAGTCCACATGAAAACATATCATCCTGGGTCTACGGGGCGCCGAATGGGACTCTTATGGTTTTGTACTCGAAATTCAATTTTGTACGGACAAAAGTGAGTTTTGTTCAACAAAAATGAGTACAGTTTAACAAAATTTGTAGCATACTACAAATTTAAATTTTGTCATACAAAATTATCTTTCAGTAGACAAAAGTTACTTTTGTCATGAAAAAAATCATTTTTGTAACACAGACTTTACTTTTGTTACCTAATTTGAAAATTGGGCGACAAAAGTCAATTTTGTATGCAAATTAGTTAAGTTTGGATTCTGTGAACTAATTTGCATACAAAACTGAGATTTTGTCACAAAATTCAATTTTGTGTTTATTTTTGTGTAGACAAAATTGAGTTTTGTTAAACAGAAGTGGAAATTTAACACAAAAGTCAATTTTGTGTTTCAAAAGTCATTTTTGTCACAAAAGTCAATTTTGTCTACACAAAATGATAAAATTCAATTTTGTGTTTATTTTTGTGTAGACAAAATTTACTTCAAAGTTCAAGTCCCATTCGGCGCCCCGTAGGGTCCCTGCCCGGACACATAATTCTGACATCGTTCCTACCGATCTGTTTCCTGATTACAACATGGTGCGTGTTAAGAGGAGAACTTACAAATGCTATTGTGGAATTATGCACAAATAATAATTTAACAAATCAATTTATTTGTTTTAACCATACAAAACCATTCTTTTCGATTTTGCAATAGGTAGAGATGAAATAGTTTTATTGCAGGAAACCTCATAACATAATCTTTCGTCATAATAATAGTCTAATCTCTACAGCTCATGTTTTTTGCAGTTTCTTGCTGTCATTCCTATAGCTGGCTTCATCCTATTTTTATTTTATTTTTATTGATTTTATTTACTAATGTATACATATTTTTCGTGTGGATCGAATATAACTCTCTGCGTCAACCTATAATTTTTCTATGGATTCCGTGCAACTTTAATGGATTACTATTCTTGTTGTATTTAGCCCGCTATCTTTGCTAGGTTGTTCGGATCAGAGCCCTGTTCTATAATTGTCTCTTCAAGACTTTGCTTCATGTTCTGGTAGGTCTTATAGTCAAGTTCCATTCCCATAGCTTTGCATATAAACTTCATCTGGTTGTAAGCTAAAAATAACATGATTTCTGAAGATAATGAAAAGATTAAAACGCACTACCTAGTCTACATATATTTTTTAGAACATCTACGGTTACATGTATTGTTCGGAACGTCTACATATATTGTTTAGAACGTCTACATATATTGTTTAGAATTCTACAGATATTGTTTAGACCGTCTACAGATATTGTTTGGAACGTCTACATATATTGTTTAGAAAGTCTACATATATTGTTTAGAACGTCCACAGATATTGTTAAGAACGTCTACATCTATACATATTGTTTACCATATTTATATTAAAATGGGTAGCTATAGAATACATAGATCGTCCACGATACATCCGCATAACTTAAGAAAACAATACATTGATTGCCCCCGATACGCCCCACATAACTTAAGAACTCTGTACCTGGGTCGTCTTTGATACGTCCACATAACTTAAGAAATACGTACCCGAGTCGTTCACTAATACGTCCACATAATTTAAAAAAATCATACCTTGATCGCCCCCCGATACGCCCCACATAACTTAAGAACTCTGTACCTGGGTCGTCTTTGATACGTCCACATAACTTAAGAAATACGTACCTGAGTCGTTCACTAATACGTCCATATAACTTAAGAAATACGTACCTGGATCGTCCCCTGATACGTCCACATAACTTAAGAAATACGGACCTGTATCGTACCTTTGATACATCCACATAACTTAAGAACTACGTACCTGTATCGTCCCTGATACGTCCAAATAACTTAAGAAAAAC
Source organism: Mytilus edulis (assembly GCF_963676685.1). Classification (NCBI taxonomy): domain Eukaryota; kingdom Metazoa; phylum Mollusca; class Bivalvia; order Mytilida; family Mytilidae; genus Mytilus; species Mytilus edulis. The sequence continues at coordinate 63,841,102 of NC_092354.1, read as the reverse complement.
GTACCTGGATGGTCCCCTGATATGCCCGAATAACTTCAGAAATACGTACTTGACTCATCCCTTATACGCCCACACAACTTGAAAAATACGTATCAGGATCGTCCCTGATATGTTGACATAACTTAAGAAATACGTACCTGGATCGTCCCTGATACGCCCACACAACTTAAGAAATACGTACCTGGGTCGTCCCCTGATACGCCCACATAACTTAAGAAATACGTACCTGGATCGTCCTTAATACATCCACATAATCTACATATGTTGAAACAGTTAGAAAAGAACAGACCACAGAAGGCACAGATGGTCCGGCACATGTTCTTACAACACACGTAACAACAGCAAACTATGAAGCAGAAAAAGCATAAACAAACAAAAGCTTTGAACAGCAGTGTCTTCCAGTTCTTCGTTATGACAGATATCATTGCTTCTTTCTGAAATGAAATATACAAGTAAATAATTATAAATAACTGTGGTGCTTATCAAAACTGAGTGCTTGTAGCTGTGATATTTTCAGGGGCGGATGCAGGAATTTTCGAAAGGGGGGGGGGGGGGGTGCTAACCCAGGGCAAAAGGGGGGGGGGTGCAAAACATATGTCCCGATACAAATGCATTGATCGGCAAAAATAAAGGGGGGTTGCGCACCCCCGGAACCCCACCTCTGGATCCGCCACTGTATTTTATTCCACATTGTCTAGAAGTATAGGGGAGTATTGGAATCTTACAAGACAAGTATAACACCTATTCTTTTTATTCCTGTGTAAGTGTGTGTTAAATTTATTTATTATGTTTTTCAACGTTTCCCGTTGTTTCTGTTCTAATTTATATAAAAAGAAATGTATCCGCCAAATATGTTTCTTGTGTGTAATTTTTGTTTTGCAACATTTCGCTTATCTATCGTAAAATTGAGAATGGAGATGGGGAATGTGTCAAAGAGACAACAACCCGACCATAGAAAAAACAACAGCAGAAGGTCACCAACAGGTCTTCAATGTAGCGAGAAATTCCCGCACCCTGAGGCGTCCTTCAGCTGGCCCCTAAACAAATATATACTAGTTCAGTGATAATGAACGCCATACTAATTTCCAAATTGTACACAAGAAACTAAAATTAAAATGATACAAGACTAACAAAGGCCAGAGGCTCCTGACTTGGGACAGGCGCAAAAATGTGGCGGGTTTAAACATGTTTATGAGATCTCAACCCTCCCCCTATACCTCTAGCCAATGGAGAAAAGTATCGAACAGTTAAAACTTAGATTTAAAATTTAAAATTTGGCTCTATCAAAGTGAAAAAGTCGTTGTAAAAGTTTTCTCCCCGAACACTGTTTATCTTGTGTGACTATCTCCTCAAACGTACAATAAACCGACAATTTCTTTTTCTTCAAACTGCTCATTCAGTCCTCAAGATGCGCCGGCTAATTTTAACCGAAAAGATACCGAGACTAGTATATGATAATTATTTCCCCTTTTGAATTTGACATAAGTGGCATGTGTATATAAATGAATCTAAATCAACGACTAAGAAAATTAAACGAGCAAAATTAATTTTGTTAAAGTGTTGGGTACCACCTTAACGCCAGATTTTGGGCATGATTTTGATTTTGATTTCGTTTTTTTTTTCATTTCCTTTTGATTTCCAGGACACCTGTTGTACACGTAACAAATCTTGAAAATAACCAAGACCATACGAAACACTTTAACAATATTATATTTCTATGAATTACTTCTCTATTCCAATAGACCGACAGAACAATGTAAGACAAGAAGCATGCCTCAGCATACTACCCGGCTGTTTTTTGACAAACTTTCAATACATGTGTAGTTCGGAGGCAAGCTGAATAGCTACTAGTATTACACGGAGGGAACCAGCCTAGAATCACTATTAGGCAGTATTACTACTCACGTTATTTTCGTCGTAATCTAAATCATCCAAATCGTAATTCCAGTCATGTGAGTCTTCATAATCGTACCGCCGACGTCGACGCTTTTTCCTGGAAATGTTTGTACTCGGCAACGTCTCGGGTCTTTGTAAAACAGAATCGCGTTCACTGGAGATTATTGGTGTTGTATTCTGTATGTATAACTGGTCGGTCGTATGACTTTGGATAACCCTCTTGTTTTCTGTTGAAACGGTTTCATCTTTTATATATAAAGAATACTGCGCTACAAGAAAAGAAAAATGACACGACTGCAATAGGACTCTTCACGGTTAGTTCGGCCATATTAGATAGGGGCAGATTTTTTAGAAAGAGGTGGAAATAGTATGTAAGTATGGAAAATCCTATGTGTGTTTCCAAGCAACTGCTGTTTTCATGATGTTTTCCCGTATTTTTCACACCATTTTTACCTCCAGTATAGTATGAAAATCTGCCCCTATTCAATATGGCCGAACTAACCGTGAAGAGCCCTATGTTTTTTCATTGCTTATTAAAGTACGGAAAATGGAGGTATAAAACACTTCTGAAAACAAGAATGTGTCCCTAGAACACGGATGCCCCATCCGCACTATCATTTTTTGTGTTCAGTGGCCCGTAAAAATGGGGGGGGGAGGGGATCTCTAATCTGGCATTAAAATAAAAAAGATCATATCATAGGGAAAATGTATACTAAGTTTCAAGTCAACTTCATCAAAACGTACCTCGACCAAAATATTTAACCTGAAATGGGACGGACGAACGGACGGACGAACAAACGAATGGGGGATAAAAAGCAAACTATTGCATTAAAGACGTATTTATTGTAAAATTAGTACTTAGATAAATGAACCCCACATAATAGTGTAACGGAGATCATGATTCTTCTTATAAAATTATCTTCGTCTCCAACGAGACTCGAACCCCACAACTCTATTGTTTCACGTTCTTGTTACTGGATCAATTTTGTCATTTATTGAACTTACCTGTTATATCTATAAACAGGATCGTCACAAAAATAATCCTGAATTTCATAACATGATTCTCCCGTCGAATGTTTACACAAAAATATCTGGCCCATAGCTAACGTTGCCAAAATTATAGTGACGTATTTAGTGGGAAATCTGATTATATTGATTCCCGTTTTTTTATTTTTGAAATTTAAGAAGTGACCAAATTTTCAATGAAACATTTCGTTCATGCGACAGCAACTAATCGGTACTTAAAATGAAACAAAAATTATGCAATTTTTTTATGGAAAGAATTGAGATCAATACACAAACTGAATCTTCACGTAAATACATATGTACACATGTACGAATTTGGTTGATTTTGGAACATTCAAATACGAAATAAAAGAAGAGTTGTTTACAATCTTCAACCGAACGTAGTTGTACATGTGACTGTATAGATATACAACAAGCTCTAAACCGACTATCATACCTCATCTTTTTTTTTTATATAGAGAGGCTTAATCTCGTGTGAATTATTATAAAAGAGACTTTAAAAAAAATATGCATATTTTTTGTGTGTTTCTGATCTTATTGAAATAGGACGAAAAAGTCAATTGTGAATGCATATGCACAACGAAAATTCTGGTCCATATATACACAATACCGATTTCTGGTGTGAACAATGCACATATATGCTATTATTCTGGTCCGCGAAATGTGCAAAATAATTACCGTTCTGAATAATGCACAAGTTGAATATTCTGGTCTAAGAAATGCGTAAAATAAGATTCGAGTCCGAAAACGCACAACTTAGATTGTCTATTGTTAAATTGTTCTTGTCATTAACATGCATGTAATAACTGCTACTGGACAATAAGCAAAATTATAATATTGTAAGTAATTTATGAATATGTAGTTTTTAGACTCTCAGGAAGATCATTGAAACTAGACGTTTATTTACAAAAATTAGAATTAGTGACCATAATTTGCTCATTGAGAAGGGCAGATATCTTAAAATACCTCGAGACAATAGAACATGTCCAACTTGTAAAACCTTAGAAGATGAAAATCACTTTCTCCTCCACTGTCAAATTAATAACGTTTTACGTATAAAACTTTTTAATGACATGGCGATAGATAATCCTATGTTTCCAAATCTATCTGATACACAAAAACTAGTAATCGTACTAAATCCTTCTAATATAGACCAAGTGAAAAAACAGGTTCCTTTATGAAACAGTCTTTAGAGCTGAGGACAGGGGACTCTTAGTTAGGTTTACTTGTATATATATAGATATGTGTGTGTTCAACTCAGTTATTTTATTGTTGTTGTTACTTTTGTTTATGTCACAAGTATAATGTTACTTATATGGCAAATAAAGATTATTATTTAAAGTAATTGAGTTATCCTCTTGAAATAAAGACTATTTATTTAAAATATTGTTCAATTATTCCGTGACAGACTATTGGGTGTCACACTAAAGGGGTGTCGGAATAATGGGGCTGCCCCCATCACAATCTACTGCTTTTTTTTGTCAATTTTAAAATAAAATGCTTAGCTAAGCACAGCCTGATATGCCTGCAGTTGTCGACGCCTGAACAGTTGGTGCAAGTTTGGACACAATATTCAAGCTCGATACTGTCTGAATTTTGAATTGTGATCAAACTTTTGACATAATATAGGTTTCTGACACAAGATAAAAGTGGATGTCATGCTCATGTGCAATACTGTGCTGTAGTGCAATACTCTGCAATTGAAAATTTCCTGGTATTGCACAATACTTTTATCTAATAATTTACAAATCATCTCCTGCCATTTCAGTATTTTGCTTTAATATACAAATAAATAATATAAATCAATGATAAATGGAAAATTTTAAGAAAACAAAAAATATGAAAAAATATACCCCCACCCCCACACACCTATTGTTATTTTACCCTCCTTTTAGTAATTCCCCACACACTCAATCCCAGCTTTTCGTTTTAGGTATGGTACCTTGTTAGAAAAGTTCCTCTTCATGTTTGTTTTTGGGCCCTAATTCCTGAGTGGCAATTTCACCCAAAATTCAATCTCAGCCTTCCCTTTGTAATATGGAACTTCAGAAAGATCCATACACTAACACACAAGTTATTGTCTGTAAACTTGATTTTTGTTTACCCCTTTTGAGCTTATTCCTAAACCATTGGGACCATAACCCTCACAATCAACCCCAACCTTCCTTTTGTGGTTTCAAACCTTGTATTTAAATTTCATAGAGATCCATTCACTTAAACTAAAGTTATTGTCCAGAAACCAAGTGATTTTTCTGACATGGATGATATCAGTGTGATACCATTATACGATCACAAAAAAAACAAAACAATTGAGCAAAATTGCAACACTGTAAATGGAGGTCATGATCTTCTACCATAGTTCCTAAAGAGCCTCATCCTGGGTTACGTTTCAATATTGCAGCAGCTACATAGATGTACACAGACTTTTGACTACTTAATGTGTAGCTAGCCTAGCTGCTAAATAGATCTAGTCAGATTACAGCTAGGCTAGCAATATTTTCAGTAGAAATCTATGTAGCTCTGTATCATTTACCCAAATTTTGATAGCTCTGGCCCATGATAAAATTTTAGATATTTTTAATTTCAATTTTGTCCTATTTTATAATGTTATTTATTAGTGGATTTTGGTCTATATGCAAAGTATGTGGTTACACATTCTGCGTGATACACTGCATTATTGATAAAATTATCTTGCTCTATTCGATTTATCATTTCAACTTCGCATGCTCTAACAGCAGCATCTCTACGATTGACGAACCTTTCAGCAGATGAAATTGTATGCAATTTTTTCACCCATTTATGAGACATTTTTTGCAAATAATGCAAAAAATAATGTATTGTAATCAATATTTTCAGGAACCAAAGAATAAGATAAACTAGATTTGTAATTGCTAGCAATAACGGATGGCACCCTTCCCCCATTGCCAGGTGAGCGGCAGCCATTTTGAAAATTCCAAAGTCAAATAGTGCATCTACAGATGTCTAGTAACATTTTTGCAAAGTTTCATTAAGTTTGAAGCATTTTGAAATTTTGGACAATTTGCTGTTTCCATGGTAACGGCGGCCATTTTGAAAATTCCAAACTCAAAAGTCAAGTCTACATAAGCTAGCAACATTTGTTATAAGTTTCATGAAATTTAAAGCATTTTGAAATTTTTCATATATTGCTGTTTCCATGGTAACGGCGGCCATTTTGAATGTTCCAAAGTCAAACACCCGCAATTTTTTCCCTCCATAATCATATACCATTTAATGTCTCTAGAATAAATTTAACATTGATGTTCTGGAATGTTCTGTGAAAATTCAAAGTTTTGACCTTTTAGCATTGTTTCCATGGTAACAAGAGATATTTTGGAAATTCCAACGCCAAATTCCACATCTTCCAATGTTGCTCATCCTTACTATGAAGTTTCCTGAAGTTTGGAACATTTTGAGAATTTTGAAATTTTTGGTGTAGTTTCCATGGCAACATATTAGTTCCAATGAGTGTCAAAATCATCCAACACCTGTATATAGTGGGCACCTACATTGTATTAAAATATAATGATTCTGACTTAAAGCATATCCAAACAGTTCACCAAAACGAAAAACTGTAATTTTTCACATTTGTTCCGTTTCCATGGTAACTGCGGCCATCTTGAAAGTGTCATACCCCGATTGCAAATCTGCACATGCTGGTCAACATTATGGTTAAGTTACATTACCATTGGTTCATAAAATTCCAAGATATAAGCTGGACAAAAAAAAGTGGAAGAAAAAAAATAATAAGAAAAAAAGAAACGTAGAATAACAATATGTCACCCCAACTCCGTTGAGGGTGCCATAATCAGCATTTATACCTGATGTTTCCTTTTCAGCTGAAGAACATGATACTGATCTTAAATTCTTCATTAACTGAATAGTAGATACTGCATTTGTTAACACCAACCTCAGCTCTCCTTTTTTTGGGGCATTTGGTGGGACCAGTTTTAAAGAGACTGTTTAATTGTCCATTTGATTAAATAAAAACCAAACCAAACAAACCCAACAATGATATTCACTTTCCCAGTTAAATTAACTAAAACGAATAAACACCAATACCAAACAACATTAACTAATCACAAGGCTTCGGAAATTATAAAATGATCAAGAAATTTGCTTGAAAATGACTACAAATGACCTTCGCTGAAATGATGAAACAGGAAACCACAACAATGTCGGTAAATCTGTGAAAAAAACTCGGACTAGAAATCTCGATAAAAAGCAAATATTTAGCCAAATATCTATTTAATTGGGAATTTGTCGATTGAAGTATTTTAAGGCGGCTTCACTGTTGCGCCTTAAAAATACACATATACTGCACATGCAAATAATGCTAGGTGAAAAACGATAATTTTTCAGTGTTATTTTCAACCATTTTCAGACGCTTTTTGCTTCACATATAGGACTATTTGGAAATTCCCTTATATCGTATGTAGTTCACGAATAACTGTATCTACCAATTTCGTTCACTAGTTATTTTTTAGAACAGGTTTTTTATGAAATTTTTCTACCGATTCAGCAGTGGGGTATTCGATGCAAATTTGGTAACGTCAGTCAAGGCTATTTTTAACATCAATTGTGCCACATTTGATATTTATGGCAAACATTTTTTTAAAGCTGAATAGTCTATAGACAATTTAGGACCTTAAAATTCCATGAGGTATTTAGGTAATTTAAAATTATTAACTAAGCGACTTTTTCATCATTGGCCGCTCCAGTACATGGACATATTGGTTAGGGAATCCAAGAACATCTATCATATTAGAATTTACCAACGCTTGTTTAAAACAAAATCGAAAATTAATAAAATGTTAAAAATGCGTTTTATTAATGTTGAGACAACTTTTAACACAACATACATTTGCAAAATATGTTAAAAATGAAATTGTAAATAAAATATAGTGAAATCTCTCTATATATGTCCCGTTTGTAAACATGAGTAAATATAAGTAAGATATTCTGAAGACAGATGTCAAATTAATTGTTGGTTTGCATCTCCATATATTTTAATTTTTCATATCACTTGGTGCAGATAATTAATTTTGCATTCATTCAAGACAAAGATCAATCAGCACTGATTAAAGCTACATAGGGTTTAGAAAAATTTCACAAATACATTGAAATCAATATATAGAATAAAATAAATATCACAGTCATTTACATGTTTATAGTTTTACAATTCTTTTAAGAGCTTATTTGTAGTATCACCACACAGACCTACACAGATATAGTCAAACAAGTTTTAAGGGACCACTTATTTACCCATTTGTGTGGTTTTTTTTTTAATTATCTTGAAAATATTTCAAAACTTTAGATAAAGAGAAATGATGTTTACTTCTATTTTTTTCTTTTTCATGCATCGTCATAACCGTCTTGTTCATACACATAATAATACATAAATGCTATAACTAAATGCCATTCAGTCAACAACTTTAACAGTTTGTATATTTGGTGATATCGTCACTGAACCAGACTGTCCAGCAATCCGTCGATGAATGATTCCTGCCTGTGTATAGTTCTCTATGGTTGATGTCTGTCGAGGGTGTCTTCCTGCTGTGGCCTGTCCGATTGTTTCCTAAAATAGATAGTGGTTTAAAAATATATGTAAACAAGAATGGGTCTAAAGTACACGGATGCCCCACTCGTGCTATTATTTTACACGTTCTTTGGACCGTGATATTGGGTAACAAAATCTAATTCGGCTGTAAATTAAAAAAGATCATATCATAAGAAACATGTGTACTAAGTTTCAAGTTGGTTGGACTTCAGCTTCATCAAAAACTACCTTGACCAAAAACTTTAACCTGAAGCGGGACAGACGGACGAACGAACGGACGCACAGACCAGAAAACATAATGCCCCTCTACTATCGTAGGTGGGGCATAAAAATTTCATCAGCAATTTGTTTTCATGAAAGCATTTTGAAAAGCTTTAATAATGTAAAAGACTAATCAATAAAATTTAGAATTAAAAAGGAGGAATGTGAAAAATAGACAACAAGCTGGTAAAAGAGTAGAAAACAACCCATGGCTGACAATGGATAGATCTTCAACTTAGCAAGAAAATCCCTCATCCTGATGCAAGTTCTAGCTGGCACTTAACAAAAATGTTTACTAGACTAAGTTCAGTGAAAATGAATATCAAACTTAACTTCATAACATATAAACAATGTTCTTAACTTTAAAGTTGGCAGTGAAATACTATTGGTACTTCATTGTCAGATGTTTTCCAAAATCTTTTTTTAATTGTTGTTCTATTGTTACCAGTACTTTATAGTTAAGTTTCATCCAGAAATGAATATTCACTTCCTTTTTCTGCAAAATTTTGGAAAGGGGGAAGATTTTTAATATTTTGTTCAGAATTACTATGTTTTTTCTAAAAGAAGTTGGAAAATAAGTATAAAACGCTTAGTCCAATAAAACTAGAGGCTCTAAAGGGCCTGTGTCGCTCACCTTGGTCTATGTGAATATTAAACAAAGGACACAGATGGATTCATGACAAAATTGTGTTTTGGTGATGGTGATGTGTTTGTAGATCTTACTTTAATCAATATTCTTGCTGTGTACAATTATCCCTATCTATAATGATTGGCCCAGTAGTTTCAGTGGAAAATGTTAGTAAAAATTTACTAATTTTATGAAAATTGTTAAAAATTGACTATAAAGGGCAATAATTCCTTAGGGGGTCAATTGACCATTTTGGTCATGTTGACTCATTTATGGGTCTTACTTTGCTGTAAATTATTGCTGTTTACAGTTTATCTCTATCTATAATAATATTCAAGATATTAACCAAAAACACCAAAATTTCCTTAAAATTACCAATTCAAGGGCAGCAACCTAACAACAGGTTGTCCGATTCATCTGAAAAATTTCAGGGTAGATAGATCTTGACCTGAATAACAATTTTACCCCATGTCAGATTTGCTCTAAATGCTTTGGTTTTTGAGTTATAAGCCAAAACTGCATTTTACCCCTATGTTCTATTTTTAGACATGGCGGCCATTTTGGATGGTTGGCCAGGTCATCGGACACATTTTTTAAACTAGATACCCCAATGATGATTGTGGCCAAGTTTGGTTAAATTTGGCCCAGTAGTTTCAGAGGAAAAGATTTTTCTTAAAGTTTACTAAGATCTACGAAAAATGGTTAAAAATTGACTATAAAGGGCAATAACTCCTAAAGGGGTCAACTGACCATTTCGGTCGTGTCGACTTATTTGTAAATGGTTGGCCGGGTTGTCGGACACATTTTTTAAACTATATACCCCAATGATGATTGTGGCCAAGTTTGGTTAAATTTGGCCCAGTAGTTTCAGAGGAGAAGATTTTTGTAAAAGTTAACGACGACAGACGACGGACGACGCCGGACGCCGGACGCCAAGTGATAAGAAAAGCTCACTTGGACCTTCGGGCCAGGTGAGCTAAAAATAAGGTTCTTAAAAAAAAAATTTCTCACATAAAAATGTTAATTCATGAAACTAGACTTTCAACAAAGGAAACTTCTAACACACCTTTTTATTTCTGTAAATTAAGAAATGATTGGGTGCATTTATTATTGCCAAATTCATTCGCATCCTATGCGACACATGATGCTAACAGTAGTTGTAAGTTGTATCATTGCTATTTTGTCATTTTAGACTAAAATGTGATTTATATTTTTGCGATTTTGAGAAAAATCCTGTCTTATTCATACAAAAAACAAGAATGTGTCCATAGTACACTGATGCCCCACTCGCACTATCATTATCTGTGTTCAGTGGACGGTGAAAATTGGGGTCAGAACTTTAATTTGGAATTAAAATTAGAAAGATCATATCATGGGGAACATGTGTACTAAGTTTCAAGTTGATTGGACTTCAACTTCTTCAAAAACTACCTTGACCAAAACTTTAACCTGAAGCAAACGGATGGACGCACAGACGGACGAACGAACAGAGGCACAGACCAGAAAACATAATGCCCCTCTACTATCGTAGGTGGGGCATAATTACAAAATGTGAGTGTAAATTATTGCAATTATAACCCTGTCTAATTTTCCCCAATAATAAAATCATCTTAGCTATTTCATTACTTTACCTTATTAACTGGAGGATGTCTTTCTACAATAACAGAACTCATTGGCGGGTCCAGAGTAGGATTTCTACCCAAACTAGATGTGGCACGTCCAGAGTCGGTCTTGGCTGATATTCTGGTAGACAATACTTTCCCTTTACTGGAAGATGTTGTACTAGTCTTACTGCATACCTAGAAGATAAAATAAAAAGTTATTTTTACTACTTTGACTGAATAAGAGAAGTGATATTTAACATTTTTTTTAATTCTTTTTTTATATAGATTAGACCATTGGTTTTCCCGTTTGAATGGTTTGAAACTAGTAATTTTTGGGCCCTTTATAGCTTTTTGTTCAGTGTGAGCCAAGGCTCTGTGTTGAAGGCCGTACATTGACCTAAAATGGTTTACTTTTTTAAATTGTTATTTGGATGGAGAGTTGTCTCATTGGCACTCACACCACATCTTCCTATATCTATTAAAGATATTTAACATGTTTAAATAGGCTGACCTTGATGTTTCCACGTGGTCCATAAAAAACTTGCAACAATGTCTATAGAATAATTTTATATTAATATTTAAAATGTTCTGTGAATTTATCTTTTTTCTTTGGACAAGTTTTCATGGATCAATGAAAAATTGTTTTTACGTGGGTATTTGATTCGTTGTATTGACCAAGTCAGCAAACAAGCCAAAAGTCATGACAACCAAAGTCAGACAGCAAGGATGCTTATGATTTATCAGACTATGTCCCAGTGTGAATGGTAGGTCGCTGTACTATGCATGATTAGGCAAAATAAAAATATATGTGTGGTTCCAGTTACCCTACCTCCCCTAATTTTTTGTCTTATATATAGCCTACCCTAAAGATTTTATTGTCATTTTTCATTAAGCACTGTTAAGTCAGAATGTTGCTCCCATAGACTCAAGGTAAAAAAAACCAACATAAAATAAAAAAATTCCTACCTACCTTCCCTAAATTTTTTCAGATGTAACTGGAACCACAGGTAGAATTTAATTGGCCTTAATGGAACAACCCTTCATGTTCTCTCTGTTTATGATATACTCACTGATGCTTTAGACCTGACACTAGTCGCTGATGAAGGTCTGGCTCCCTGACTGGTGATTATTTTTGGCGGTGCCAGGTCATTCCTAGGATCTGTTGTGTATATAGGTTCCTGGGGGATTGTTTTTGGACCACTATAATCTTTCTCTGGTATACTACCATTAAGATTGTCTGAGAAATCAGAAGACATGTGACCACCAGGACCTTAAATAAAAAAATCTCTATTACAATGTGCTTACTTTTGCAGATACAAAGTTTAATTTCTATCGAAATGTTCATAGATTTCTCTCAATGCTGTACAAACTAATATAGTGTTATAAGTATAAACATGAAGGTCCTATTGTAATGAATCTTAAATTTGAATTATGTTTAATTTTATTGTTAGTTATGCCATGCTAATTGAAGTAAGGTCAATTAGAATGTACTAAGGTGGTACCTAACACTACAGGGAGATAACTCTGTAAAGTCAGCTAAACGTTTTAATTACATTGTCTTGTAAGGGGAATATTAAGCTTCTCAGTGATCAAAATGGGTGTTTGTCAAACTGCTATATAACCAGTGTAATTTTTCTGATAAAATGGTTGGTTCAAAAATTTTGAAATTTTGAAATTTTTGTTAAAGGGTTAAAGTAAATGTTTTGTCAAAATTTTACGAAAATTAAACGAGCCAAATTAATTTTTGTGAAAGTGTTGGGTACCACCTTTAGTCAAAGCGAAAGACTCCTGGGCTTCTTACATCAATAAACATTGGGTGCCACAAGATAGGCATCAATCAACCAATGCAAAAAAGAATTGTGCAGTTCTAATTTCTGAAATATTAGGTGAGTGCAGAAAATCAGTGTCATATATTAATACAACATACGTTATTTTTTCAATTAAAAATGGATTTATTTATTTTTGTGGATACCAACTTTTGTGGAATGAGGAAAACTTGCATATTGGTGGATATTTAATTTCCGGGTTTTGGCAATGTTTGCATACATTCCTTTAAAACATTTCTAATTTGTCGAATATTTAAATTCATGATTCCCCCGAACCCATGAAATCCACAAAAATTAGTATCCAACAAATATTAATGAATCCACAGAATGATATTCATGTTATTTTTATGCTCAATAATTAAGCATGTTAAGGGAAAACATATAACTTCTTTAAGGTGGTACCTTACACTACAGAGAGATAACTCAGTGTCAGCTAAACCTTTTTATTACGTTGTGTTGTAAAGGGTATATTAAGCTTCTCAGTGATCAAAATGGGTGTTTGTCAAACTACTATATAACCAGTGTAATTTTTCTATTAAAACAGCTGTTTCAAAATTTTGATATTTTTGTTGAACTGTTCAAGGGTCAAAGTAAATACTTTGTCAAAAGTTTATGAAAATTAAACGAGCCAAATTTATTTAAGTGAAAGTGTTGGGTACCACCTTAAATTGTTGACGAACTATAAAATTCAATATTAACAAAATAACATATTACAACCATACCTTGTTCTGGTCGCTGGTCATCTTGAGGTTGAAACATGGTCATAGCTTCAAGGTTGAGGGCACACACTCCTCGCATGAAAGCCTTTTTCATGGTTTCTTCATAACGATCACGTTCCTGATGTAACTTTGACACCTCTGTCCTCGCTTCCTCTAATGCGTCTGTTAACTGCAATGATACAAGGAATACTATAAACATCCCATACAAAATGAAAAGACTACAATTAGACAATATACGTCTAGTGTCTTGAAATATGAAATTTATTTGTATGAGGCTTTTGGAATTTTGGATCTTAAATGCTTTTCAACTTTTTTCTAGTTTGCTTAATAAATATTTTGATATGAGCATCACTGATGAGTCTTATGAAGACGAAACGCGCGTCTGACGTACTAAATTATAATCCTGGTACCTGGTAACTATTAGAAACGGGGGAAATGTGAGGTTCTATCAGACACAAAATAATTGTGAGGAAAACTTGCATATCACATTTTATTGATGAAATGCAAGGTTTCATCAGATATAAAATAATTAGATTAAAAATATAATTTTATGAATTCTTGTCTTGAAATGCTTGATCTCAAATACTATGTTTATTACACATGTTACACATGAACATAAACATTGTTTCTTGATATCTGGAAAAAGAGCTATTTAGAAGTCTTTAGAAAGAAGCCTTAGAAGATTTAAGGTAAAACATCCAATAAAACTGTTTCAATTACTTCTCAAACATAAATTCTTACCTTCAAAAATTGTAAAAGAACTCATCACTAAGAATCAACTCAATTTTTCATTATGACTTGCTAAAAATACTTTTGTGCATATAAATTTGTTTTTAATTTACAGAAATTTGTTTCCTTTCTGCTGCTTTCTTAGCTACTTGAATAACTTAATACTTCATCAATAAATACTTGTGATTTTAAAATAACAAGTATCATATAAACTGTACATTAAAGATTGTTTTTTTAAAGTAAGAGTTACTTCCCATTGGTTACAATTGTATTTATGAATTGAATGCTTCTTTTTGTAAATTTATTGGGGTGTAAAAGCGTTGACCGAAGTACATTTTGTATTCCGCACTTCATTCTAAAAATGTACGCACAGTCAACACTTATACAACCCTATAAAGTTACAAAAAGAAGCATTCAAAACTTATAATAACATTTTTTAGCTAGGATCATGAAAACACGATTTTTATCCAGTTTTATTTAATTCACCTGTGCACTTTATTGTGGGACCGTGTGTTATTATGCATGATAAAATTTTATTGTCTAATTGTTTACGGAATAACATGTGGTGTGCAGTTAGCCAATCAGAATAACGTAATATAATGAAACTTACATCTAATGTAATTATTTAAAATTAAGAAAGACGTGGTATGATTACCAATGAGACAACTCTCTAGAAGAGACCAACTTACATAGAAATAGACAGCTATAGGTCATCATATTTATTTCACACAAAAATGCAGTATAAAAAAACCACCCAATAATGATGATCCTATAAATTTTTTGCTTCCATCTTGGTCACAAAGAGCCAATTAAACTTTATTATAAGAGAGATTAAGAGAAAAAAATATCTAAGCCTTATTTTCAATATTGTAAATTCAGAAATTATTGTGTGCATTTATTATTGCCACAAAAATGTGATTTTAGTTTTAGCAATATTGTGAAAAATTCTGTTTAAGGTGGTACCTAACACTGAAGGGAGATAACTCTGTAAAATCAGCTAAACTTTTTATTACGTTGCGTTGCTAAGGGAATATTAAGCTTTTCAATGCTCAAAATTAGTGTTTGTCAAAGTGCAATGTAACCAGTGTATTTGTTCTGATCAAACGGTTGGTTAAATTTTTTTAGAAATTTTTATATTTTTGTCAAAGGTTCAAAGTAAATACTTTGTCAAAATTTTATGAAAATTAAACAAGCCAAATTAATTTTAGTGAAGGTTTTGGGTACCACCTTAAGTCATATAAAAAAATTCAAAATGCCAGTTTAAATTAATGCCATTATAATTTTTGGCAATAATAAAAACAAGGCAATAATTTTAGAATTTAGAGTAGCTTATTTCAACTTTTCTGCACAACAATTAATTGTTTTCAAATTAAAGTTGCTATTTAAAATCAGGAGGACATTTTTGTTAGGATGATATGCAAGACCAAAGCTCTGACATCAAAATCCTAAATTAATGCAAAACAATTTAGAGACCATTTTCTTTGTTGAAATGTAAACTTTGTGCATTCATGAAAATTTAAAAATATGTTATTTGGAATGGATATATATATAACAGTATCTCCCTAAATAAGTTGAGAATGGAAATGGGGAATACATGTGTCAAAGAGAAAACAACCAGACCGAAAAGAAAACAGCCGAAGGCAACCAATGGGTATTCAATACACAGACGAAATCTTGCACCTGGAGGCGTGCTTCAGCTGGTCCCTTAACAAAAATGTGTACTAAAAATAAAATTAAAATGTCTGTTTCAGAAAATGATGTTTAAAGTTAATATACCGATTTGACTTTAGTCTCGTATTCATTTGTGAGATTGATGCAGACTTCCTGTGCCTTGGCTTGACATGCTTTCTCCACTCTCTGGCGCCATTTATCAACAATCACTGAATGCCAAGAATCCCAGATTTTCTGCGACAGTTTTCTCTCATAATGTTTTTCTGCTAGTTTACCAGCAAATATCTAAAACAATAATTTTTATAGAATTAAATGAGAAAATAAATAACTTTTGATATGGGGAATCAATTTACAATACCAATTAATAACATATAAATATATACACTTTCATTCAAACCTTAGCACATACAACATGTACAATATGGTGATTTTTCCAACTTTTTTTCAACAAAAAGTTGTTTTTTAGAGCTAATTTGGAATCACAAATCAATCTAAAATAGCATATTTTCATTGTTGTATGCATCCCATATACTGTGGATTAATAAATATTCGTTGGATACCAATTTTCGTGGATTTCGTGGGAACAGGGGAACCACGAATTTAAATGTTCAACGAAATACAAAATTTCAATAGGAATGTATGCAAACTTTTCTCAAACAACGAATTTAAATATCCATGAATATGCAAGTTTTCCGCAATCCACAAAAATTGGTACCCACGAAAATAAATGAATCCACAGTAATGATGATTCTCATAATTTGCAATTTGTTTCAAAATAAATTTAGTTTTATCAGAAATCTGTAATAATCTACATATAATGTACAACCACTGATCCTTGAGGTTTAAACCTTCATGACCTTTTTTACACTGACACATGTAACATTGAATTATGATTGTTTCAATAATTTTAGCTAGTATATATTTCATTTAAGAATTGATAAAAATCAAATAAGACTATATTCACTACATATTAAAAAGAAGATGTGATATGATTGCAAATGAGACAACTCTCCATAAGAGACCAAAAATTAAATATGTAGACAACTTTCTCACAAGCAAAAAACCCTAACTGTAAAAATATAAGGGCATATATACTACAAGCACGGGGACATATTCTACTGAGTGCACACAGCACGAGTAACAATCCCTGCAGTAAAAGTAAAAAAAGTGTCTCCAGTATACGGAAGCCCAATCCTCAGTGGACAGTGAAAATGGGGGAAAATCTCTAAATTGGCATTAAATTAGAAGGTCATATCATAGGGAACATGTTAACAAAGTTTCAAGTTTATTGGACTTTAACTTCATCAAAAACTACCTCCACCAAAAACTTTAACCTGAAGCGGGACAGACGAACGAACAAACGCACAGACCTGAAAACATAATGCCCATTAATGGGGCATAAAAAAGACCATTTGTGACACTCTTACCTCTCTTTTCCTGTCAATGTGTTTAACTTTCCATTCGTTAAATTTTTTGAGCATTTCAATCTTTTCTCTCTGTTTTTGCATGGCATGTGTAAGATTTGATATGACCTGATCTTTACGCTCTAGTGACTGTTCATAGGTGTGTAATAGTTCCTTTAGACTCTCCATTTCATTCAGGATTTGATTTTTTTCTGCAGCATGTCTGGTTTAAAAATAGATTGAAAACATGTTTTAGTGCAATATATAGGTATAAATCAGTCATAAATTTGTCATTTCATCTAAACATGCAGAAGGACTATGTGTCATTTTGTTGATATTGCTATTTTAACATGAAAAATAATGTCATGTCATTGGTTGAATTTCCAATGTTTATGATGTTTAAATACTGTAAATTCAGAAATTATTGTGTGCATTTATAATATTGCGATTTCTTCATTTTAGACTCAAATGTTTTTTAATTTTTTACGATTTAGAGAAAAATCCTGTTTAATTCATCATGTTCATATAGATATTTCAAAATGCAAGTTAAAATTATTGCGTTTACAACTCTGTCGCATTTTTTGCAATAATAAAAACCTTGCATTAATTTCTGAATTTACAGTAAATTTAAAACAAATCATAACGTTTTGGTGTACACTTTTGACTATAACTCAAAAAGGATAAGATTCTGAAATGACAAATTACTGGACAAGACAAAAACAACTTCAGTTTGAAAAGGATGAATATGTAATCACAAGTAGGAATTTGTTCACATAACTCCGAAAATGAGGCACATAAACATTAACATGATTAATTGGAAATATAGACCAAATAAAAAAGAATGATCAACATTCCTTAGAGGCATTATATCTAATAAAAAAACATTTTATGGTTGTGAACATTGAAAGACTAAATTTCTTCTTATGTGATGTACAAATTTTCTGCAATGAATGTTGTTTTAGTTTGATAGATCTGCTTGTGTGCTTTTTTTGAAAAATTGTTTGTTTTATATTTTAACACAGTGATGATTGCTGTACCCATACTTTGACTATTTTATTTATTATGTCGGTTTTGTTCACGCATCATTGTAAATATAACTGAATTTGATAAGACTGTTGTAAAAGTGAGAGGTTTAGCGATATAAAACCAGGTTCAATCCACCATTTTCTACATTTGAAAATGCCTGTACCAAGTCAGGAATATGACAGTTCTTATCCATTCTTTTTTATGCGTTTTGTTATTTGATTTTGCAATGTGATTATGGACTTTCCTATTGATTCTTCTTTAAGTGTAGTATTTTTTGTGATTTTACTTTTTTTTTCACAAATAGGTTATAGTGGGCAAGGGGGAAGGTTGGGATCCTGCTAACATGTTTAACCCTGCCACATTATTTATGTATGTGCCTGTCCCAAGTCAGGAGCCTGTAATTCAGTGGTTGTCGTTTGTTTATGTGTTACATAATTGTTTTTCGTTCATTTTTTTACATAAATAAGGCAGTTAGTTTTCTCGCTTGAATTGTTTTACATTGTCTTATTGGGGCCTTTTATAGCTGACTATATGTGGTATGGGCTTTGCTCATTGTTGAAGGCCGTACGGTGACCTATAATTGTTAATGTTTGTGTCATTTTGGTCTTATGTGGATAGTTGTCTCATTGGCAATCATAACACATCTTCTTTTTTATATTTAGTGCAATATAATATAGGTAATCAGTCATTCGCCATTACATCTAAACATGCTAAAGGACTTTGTTTTATATTTTAACACAGTGATGATTGCCGTACCCATACTTTGACTATTTTATTTATTATGTTGGTTTTGTTCACGCATTGTTGTAAATATAACTGAATTTGAAAAGACTTGTCAGAGCGAGAGGTTTAGCGCTATAAAACCAGGTTCAATCCACAATTTTCTACAAAATTTGAAAATGTCTGTACCAAGCCAGGTATAAATTCGTTTTTTTATGTGTTTTGTTATTTGATTTTGCAATGTGATAATGGACTTTCCAAATTGATTTTCCTCTCTAAATTCATTATTTTTTGTGTTTTTACTTTTTTTTTCACAAATAGATTAGAGTGGGCAAGTATGCTTAAGGCTGGTTTAGCCCAATCACACTTTATGCTTGTACTCTATCATGCTATATAGACTGTGTGCTGTTTCTGTGTCTGTTTTCCTGGAGGAGTTGGATGTTGGTTTCTTTTCGATACTTTAGTTATTAACTTTTCATGTAGCTAGATACTGTGGATTCATTTATTTTTGTGGGTAGCAATTTTTTTTCAATTGCAGAAACTTGCATTTTCATAGATATTTAGTTTCCTGGTTCTGCCGTAGTCTGCATACATTATTATTGAAAATTTGTAATTCATTGTACGTCTGCATACATTCTTATTGAAAATTTGTAATTCATTGTACATCAAAATTAGTGGTTCCTGGGTAAACAAGAAAACCACAAAAATTGGAATCCAACAATAAATAATGAATCCACAGTAACCTTTGAAGGCCCTTACTATTCATGCTATTGTTCAAGACTTGTTTTATTAGTTATGTTGTTGCTGTCCGTTTACACATTCCCTACTTTTAGTTTTATTCATCATCAAAATTTGATCGATTAATGTTACTGTTTCATCCAGGAAGTTAATTAAAGAACTGATATGACAATTGATCTTAATATAGAACCCACTTTTCTTGTTCTCTGACTAGCTGCAGTCTTCCATGTTCCACAATTCTGATTTTGGATTGGCTGAATTCTGCCTACAAATATCAGACAATTTGATGAAAATATTATTGTATTATATATAGAATTGTTTCAGCACCAAATTAATTTATTCTATTAGCAAATAATTTCCCCAAACACCTCTATTGGTAAAATTTTGTAATACAAGTTATTTTGCTAAAACTCAGAATTTTGGTTTTATCAGCAATTAGTACATTTTCTCTATTTACTTAAAAAAAAAAAAAAAAAAATTAATTTTTCAGGTTAAAAAAAAATTTAAAAATGTGCCAGTTGATAAAAAAGAAAATAAAAAAAAAATAGCAAGGAAATTTGGAAGAAAATACTATTTTCCAAAGTTTTCTGTTATACAAATGGTGATGTTTCCATTATTGTTTATACCAGTATAATAAGTCCTTTGGAAGAAATATAAAATTGAACACCTTCAAGCAGATAACCTTTAATTAAAACTATTTTGACAATAATTGAGCTTCATCGGACAGAAATCAAACTTATGCAAGTGCACATATACATGTACATGCATATGACTTTGATTGATTTTGGAACAAACAATTACAAAAAAAAAGTTGTAGATGACTTTTGTTCTGTTTTGAATGTTTCTTATAACATGTATAACAAACCAATTTATTTTTCAAACTATTACAGACTTCTCAGAGAGATGCAATGAAAGTCATTTGCATAAGGTAGATTTCTATTTGATGCATCTCACTTCATAACGCCTCAGGTTTAGATGTGCAGTATATGACAAAAAATAACAACATAAAATTTGATAAAATAATTATCAAAGGTACCAGGCTTATAATTTGATTCGCCATACTCATGTTTTGTCTAATTTCAACCTTACGTGACGCTCAAATCAAAATAATTAGAAAGCCAAACAGGTATAAAGTTGTAAAGCCTTGCGAATAAAAGCCTTATATATATATCAATGTGTTGTTACCATGACATTTCTTTTCAGGTCCAAACACCAATGGTCCATGAGATTTTCCATCTTAGTAACATCTTGGTCCACTGTTGCTGTGAAGTTATATTCTGACTCCTCTATTTCAACCTCTTTCTGAGATAAGTGACTGGTTTCTTTCTGAGACATCCGACTGGTTTCTTTATCCAGTCCATCTGTCACACGGGACAAAAATTTGGGGGCTGAGAACTTTTGTGTTTTCTGTTTTCCTACAAAAGCAAGCAATAATAATTTTTTTTTAAACAATATTTATAGATTATTACATGACATTTTCCATGTATATCAGCCTTATTTATCAGTCTAAGACTCCCATATCAAAATTAGGGCTTATGATAGGGCTGCTATGGAAAATTCATTAATTAACTGTGACGAAACAGTCAACACAAGTTCATTGATGCTATAAATCTAGTCTGATAATTTCGACAATTTGAAAAAAAAACATGGCCCAACTTCCATCTCAAAATGACCAAAATTGTGTGAAAAAAACCTTTCCTGATTCTTGAACAAAACATGTTTTCAAACTTTAACACTGTATCAATACTCCTAATAGTACTGCTATAACTAGTCTTGCATGTCTTGGTATATACTTATTTATTACACTTCTAAGAACTTTTTAGAATTGTATCGTTCAAGATCCATCACAATTAAAACTAATCTCTGATGTGATTCTCTAGATAGCCAATAGTTATCTTTGTCTCTGGAGGAGTTCCCTAGATAACCAATACTTACCTTTGTCTCTGGTAAGGAATTCTTTAGGTAACCAATAGGTACCTTTGTCTCTGATAAGGAATTCTTTAGGCAATCAATATTTACCTTTGTCTCTGGAAGAGTTCCCTAGTTAACCAATAAATACCTTTGTCTCAGGAGGAGTTCCCTGTTAAATAACCAATAGTTACCTTTGTCTCTGGTAAGGAATTCTTTAGTTAACCAATAGTTACCTTTGTCCCTGGTAAGGATTTCTTCAACACTCCCTGTATCATCATTCAGTCTGTCATCTTCATGTTTACTTCCTATAGGACTATGACCTCCAAAATCTGGTAACCCTGTTTCTCTGGTTACCTTGACAATGACAGGATTGGAACTAGAATCTGAAACACATGAATATATCATTATGAACAAAATGTGAGTCAGATTTGACAGTACTTAAACTGCATTTTTTTTTTTTACATTTGAGCATAATTATTATATGTAAAAACTTAGATTACAGATGATAGCAATAAAAGTAACATGGTTTTCTGATTCTACCATTACGGAACGTGCATAATAAAATGTGTAAATGAATTGATGTGCACCATGTAGAAGGAGTTTGAAATATTGTGCAATGATTTTAACATGATGTATTCAAATAAGTTGTGTAGCAATTGTTGTTATTTGGTTTGGTGGTCAGAATATATTTATACATAATTTCACTGGGTTTAAGACTTTAAGTTACCTAGGATTTGAAAGTGACCACACTAGTGGTTATCATGGTTATAGTTAAAACTGTTTTGTTTTGTTCACAAATAATACATGAAATATAAGTAATGATTTTTTATTTTTCATGTCTACTTTATAAAATGAAGTATCTTACAAGTGTTGTACTTGTACTGTTACAGAAAGTGAGTCAGATGTTCCATGCACTTGTCTTTTGTTTCGAAATGAACTCAAATATATGTTGTGTTTGTTTGACTTGGCTTATCAATGTTTTTACATGGGAAACAATTTAAACCATGATATATAGTGTAAGCACATAAAGGCATACATAAGTTACTGTGGATTCATTATTATTCGTTAGATTTCGTGGATTTCATGTGTGCAGGAGAACCACGAATTCAAATGTCTTTTTATGATCAACGAATTAGATATTTCCTTAAGGTTAATATACAGACTTTGCAAAAACCACGAAATTAAATATCCAAAAAAGTGCAAGTTTATCTCAATTCATTTAAATTGGAAGCCACCAAAATAAATGAATCCACATTACATATGGTCAATAGCTGATGTAATTATCTTCATGATGAATGCTACTATCGAATGTATTGTGATTTCGAATTTATTTGTTTTTATTTTATGTTATAAATTAAATATATGAATATAAGCATTAAAATATTATATTTAATACAGATAAATGATAAAAGGCTTAAACTTTGTTGTAGCTTATGTTCCACTGACCACACTAGACAAGTACAAACAAGGACAAATTCATACAAAAGTTGAAACTGTATATATATATAGTTTTTATACCCACATAATGATGTGTATGTTATCAAACTTTTACTTGTGCTACCTGTTTGTCTCTCCCTAGTAACTGTTACCATGGTTTCCTGTCTGGGTTCGGGTCTATTTTGAGGGAAAGACTCTCTTATGTCTGTTAGGGTTTTAGGTAATCTACTCTGATCATACTTAGGTACAACTACAGCATACTTCAGCAATTCCTCATACTCATCCTATAATAAATCAACACTTAGAATTCTAATAATAAACACTGTCATTCATTTAAATATTCATTATTACCCTTGTCTAGTAAATCAACGGAGACCAAAGTTTTGACCTTGACCTAGGAAGTTGTGCATACATTTATGATATACTCTCTATTTTTGCATATGCATGTCAAATATAAACTTAAAATCATAAAATGGTTAGAACTGAAGATATAGCGTGGACACAATCTTTACTATTGTACATGGGATTGTCGACTGAAACCAAAGTTTTTGATCCTTGACCTTTGACCTAGAAAGTTGTCCACATAATGTCACACTCTGGTGCTTGTTAATATATGTGTCAAGTATAAACTTGGAAATCATAACAGTAAATAGATAAAAAGAGGATTTTGTTTGTTACAGACGTACAGACTAGATGTATAGGACAATCTGTCACTAGGTGGGGCCATAATCAATGTATTTTCAAGATTTGCACAATTTATCCAGTCTTTCATTTTATGTATTTAAAACCTACATGACATTTATATATACAATATTATCTTTATTAAAAATATTGGACTTTCGATCAAAATTCAGGGGCACAGGTAGTACTGAATAATTTACCATAAGTCTTGTGGATACTGAACTTCCAGGTGAATCAGGTGGTAATTCTGGCACACTTAAATCTAAGCTAGACATGGTTGGCTTGATTTTCAATCAATTCTGAAAAATAAATTGGCACTTAAATGTGATAAAGTTCTAAAATTGCATGGTAAAGTAAGCTACTTTTATCTTTGCCCGCCCTCACTTTTAATACGAAAAAAACAAAACTTTAAAAATAACGCAATACAATGTAACTCGTTTTTATTTTTTCCTAGCATTGAGTTACCTACTTCAATGACAGACTTACGATATTCTTGGAATTATTATGTTTTTATGTCTTTTGAATTATGGGAAAAGTTAAATAAGGTGTTCGTAGTAGGGTAGGTAGGGTGCCTCTGTCATCTTTTTTTTATACAAATTTTCACTGTTCACTGTATCCTAACATTGTGAATTTACTGAGCACAGCTGCTGTATTGCCATTATGCACAGCAGAGACAGAAAATGGTTTTCCCAGGTTAAACTTGTAAAGTGTTACCATAGAAACAAAATGAAGCAGGAAACCATTCAAAACATTCTGCATATAAAGCTAACCTGTGACAAGCAATGCTATATGTGACAAGGTGGTTGACAAGTTTTTCAGCCTAAAAAGTAGACAGATTAATCTGGGCTAATCATGTTGTACGTGTATATCATGTATATTATAAACAGTGATTCAATGAATAGTTTTATTTTTAAGACACTGTTTGATTAATATCTTTATTAAACATGTTAAAACATGCCCTTTCCATATAATAATTTCCCAAGTAAAATTCCCTTTTGAAATCCCTACTTAATTCATATAATTACTGATGTGATGAATTTCTAAAATTGCATAGTATAGTAAGCTATACATGTATACATGACAGTTTGTTTGTGCAATACAATGCATATCTTCACAAAATTTCAACCTCCTCATAGACCAGTAGAGTTTTTACTGAGAGTTTCATTTAAAACTAACTAGAAAGTTAAAATGTCCTTTAACATGTTTAATATATTGTCTGAGCTGTCTTAGGCCCCTAAAAAAGTTTTAACTATATTAAATAGAGAAATAAGAGAAATAAAGAAAACATTGAGCATCTTATTAGACAAAAAGGACTAAATGTAATTATATAATGGACACCATGACCATGATGACATGCCAATATACATTTTTTTTAGCTGGCAATGACGAAGCTGACATCCTTTTTTTGTCCTTGCAAAAAGAGCAGCATAGAAAGCAAAAGAACCACTGGAAAACAACACCATAATGATCACTACAGGACGTGAAACATGCAGTATATATATATATAAAAGTCATGCGCGTAGCTTCTTTTACGTCAAAACACCTGGCAAATGCCTGGGCGTACACTTGAATTTGGTAAAAAAAATCATCTAAATAAAAATAAAAGAATTGGTTAACAGTACATCAACCTTTTGTTTTCTTCAATGGCTTGTAATTGCGATGAAAAGTGACGAAAATTAGTATCATATTATTTCTGTCAAATTCCAAATCTACCGTGAATTCTATACTAACTTTTTTAAAGCAATTCATTAAAAGCTAACATTAAAGAAATGTAAACTAAATAATAGATAAACTATTGATTTTATGGTGTTTCTCTCAACTGACACTTTTCTTGATACATTGTAATTCATTATTGTCTTGATAGACTTTAAAGCATCCCTACTATTCACCACTTTGACAACAAATAATATTGACCTTTCATCTATAAATAAGACAAAAACTTAATTTATTTTCTGAATTTCCAAAGATAGCCAGGGGCAATCTAATATCCACGATGTCTGAAATTCTCTCTTCTGTTTTTTTTTTAAATACTGGGTGTCCTCAGCTCCATTTGTATTTAAGGTTTTCTACACCACTTATGACTCTTTTTTTCTTTCTTGCCCAGCTTTTTATTAAGTATTTATCAATCTGAATCTCGATACAAAATTCAAAGAAATTACATTTCCGGTAAATGATGGATAAAAACTAACCGACGATCCCGGGTCAATGGACAAAGCCAATGCAATGTTACGTGACTCTGGTTTGCATACTTATTTTTATTTATTTTGGTAATCAATCTATTTCCGTATCAATTTCAAGTATTATTGGTCCTGTTATATTTATCGTCATGAACATTGGTGTTTTTACCATGTTTACTTGCTGAACATTGGTTTCTGTTACATAAATTAAACATCTTTATTTGTTTTGAAATTAATTTTATGTTTTTATAGATTTGAACTTTGTCTTGTATATTTTTTTACTTGTCCACGGGCAACCATGACAAACTTAAATTCTTGTCCGGTTGTTCAAATGTACGAGTCAGGCATAGCATTTCCACACCCCTGCACCCAACAAAGAACTGGCTATACAGAACTTGACTACTACAAGAACCAAGTAGATCAAACCAACTTCATAGAGTTATGCAACTGTGGAGCACCTGAAACACCTCACCATTTCCTTCTGGAGCGTCCCTGC
The DNA here is from genome assembly GCF_963676685.1 of Mytilus edulis. Classification (NCBI taxonomy): domain Eukaryota; kingdom Metazoa; phylum Mollusca; class Bivalvia; order Mytilida; family Mytilidae; genus Mytilus; species Mytilus edulis. The sequence goes on along the minus strand of NC_092354.1, from coordinate 63,814,575 downwards.
TTTGAGAAGGGCCGAGAAGATATGTTACTACACCAAATATCAAAAAGGTCGGGATCAGAAACCTGAATTAAGCTACTACATGTATGCTAAGGAGACTAGACAGCAAGAACACAGAGATCAAAAGCCAAACTAAAACAGAGGCATATTTCATTGACAGAACAGGCAGATTTGACAACTGTTTGATACCAGGGGCGTAGCTGCCGTTAGGCACTTTAGGCACGTGCCTACACATAATTTTTCACAAATATTTTTTTTTCTTCCAAAAAAATAAAAAAATGATAAACAACGTTATCTGTAGATGAACGCCAGTTAAGTTCTCAAAACTCTTTGATTATCGAATGTCAAGTGCACACTAGTCTCTCGTTCTTAGTGAATGGAATGTTGGAAAGAAATGAATGTTATTATGTTTTTACCTTATATAGAATCTATAAACTAGAACTTAGTTGGTTCAGATCATTTCACTTCTATCAACAAAAACTTGAATGAACCTCAACTTAGACACATGCATGAGTGTTTTACTTTAATTAGTTGTTAGTTTTCAACTAGCTTTCCATTTTGCCCTCACCCGACTTGCCAATGTTGGTTGTCCGTTTGGCTGGGCAGGATGTATAAATACGCAGTCACGTTAGGTCAAAATGGGGACATTAAATCCGATGCCTAGTTGTAGAGAGAATGCCACTCTTTGGGGAGTTCGTAGTTGGTCTACTCAAAGGCAGAATTTCTGCTCTTTTCCAATAATCCCTCATTTTCAAATTTCCAGACCTTTGTTCTGGACGATACCTATTACAGGACCTAGCTCCCTGTTGTATGTATTTATTGTAAAAAAAAAAATTGTCCAAATTCCTAACCCGGTAGGGATTTTACAGTAGAGGATACTAGTAAAGAAATATGCATTTCTTGAATTTTGTTACGATGGTATGAACAGAACAGAACTGTGTGTATGTGTTTGTGTGGCTAGGGTGTAGGTTTATAAGAATAAAAAAAAAGATTAATGATTATTTTCCAGCCAAACGTATCGTTTTATTATATAGAAATATTAGTGTTTACGTGGATTCCTATTTTATTTAATGAAGGATCGTCACAATATTTACTATTAATTAAGTTATACGTATATATCAATCAGAATGGAATAGATATGAAAATACCAAACAGGGTGTACTGCTTCATTAAATGGATACGCTGATCTACGCTGGGCAGTGCATAATGTGAGTTTTTTATCCATATTTCTGATTGTACTGCGTTACCTAATTCACTAGTCAGATTACTCATAATTCTTCGAACTTTTCATCATGTATATAATAATTATCATGAATAAATAACCAGTAAATTTAATATTTTTTAACATAAAATTATACAGCTAAAATGCTTAAAACCGTTTTCCGTCGGGGGGCTTCGCCCCCCTGAACCCCCTACCAGGGGAGCCCTGGACCTACTGGGGGCCTTTAGCGGCCCCCAGACCCCCTGCCGATTGGTGCCTACAGTTGGCTGAATACCTAGCTACGCCCCTGGATACTGCTGTTCCTCAATCCCAATAATCAATATTAACAAACAAATTTAAAGTACAGAGAAAAAATACACTGAGAAACACGCACCAAAGAAAAAACCTGCATATTGGGACCATTCTTGCCAACAGGCCTTAACCCTTTCGGCGCCAAACCGACAAAAATGTTGTTTACCGCTAGCACGCCAAAACGACATTTTTGTCGTTTTTCAGTAGAACATACATACATACAAAGCATTAAAAACGTATATAAAAAACTTCATTTGACTGCCGAAACCATATTAGGTTTAATGAAAAATAATTGACCATGTTGACTTTGTTCTGTTATTCAAGAATAAATATAAAAGTCTCAAATTATATATTGAATGTTGGGGTTGAAAACTATTTTTTTCTGAGATAATGTGCAAATTTTTACACAATCTACTACTCCAATTATAAACTTTGCATGCCTTTATTTATTAAATTAACTGAATGAAATTAGCTCACATGGTTGACTGTAAAAAAAAAAGTTGTTATTTTATTTTTAAATTGTAACGTTTATTTGAATGACGTCACCAAAGCTGATGCTGTGTGTGACGTTTATGCGTATAAAAGTGGCAGGTACTTGATATTACTGGAAACGTTTTGCAGTAAAACCATTGAGTTTTTACCGATTTTTACAATGTGAAGTGTTACAGATCGAAAAGCATTCGACAATTTGTTTAATAGTTTGTTGTTTGTAAATTTATTCAATAAAACTGTTAGTTCAAAGTTAGAAGATTAGCTCTGCAAATATAGTCGGTAGAATTTGGGAATATCTCTTTTTAAATGCACTATTTTACCCATCAAATTTACCCATTTGGGGTTGGCTTAAACGTGGTTTGACTTCACTAGTTTTAAAAACAAGAAATATTAAAGTCATAACTTATAATGAATAATTTTGACAATGCCGGTCTTCTCATTGTAAAATAATTTTCTGCTATTAAAAACCAAATAAACTGGACCCGGATTTTTGAATTTATCATTCTAATACTTAATTATGGCATACAATCTGCATGTTCCGCCTTATGTGTCCATGTGTCTCACTTTGCTGTCAATTAAATATTAGAGTACATATTCAATTTTGAGTTAAGATCGTGCTTTGATTTACCCATCACTTACTGAGTATTTTTGAATTTATTTTTGTCTATTGTTACTGTGTTGTTGTTTTTTGTGCTTGGTCCAATTTTGACAAACAAAGCTCTTTTTAAAAGTTTTTTTTTCTTTCTGTTCTAATATTAAACTGGTACCGGACAGTTCTAGATTAATGGAGGGAATTAATGCCTACAAAAAAATGCAGAGTTGTTCCAAAGCCAAGAAGAAGCCTTTGGCAAAGTTGCTGTCGTATCACATACCTTTTGTTTTCGTCTAGTGGGTTTTTTTCGATCCTGCAATGCTTAAAGCTTAAAAATGTCATGCTCATCTCATTTGAAATGTTTCACATTGAATTATATAGCGACCAATCGTGCATACAAAAAGAGAGGTAAAAGATACTAAAGAGATAGTCAAACTCACAAGTCAATGCCATGGCAAAAAAATAATACTGAGCACAAGACAAGTTAAATTTACACAGACAGAAAAGAATACTAAAGACTGAGCAACATCAACCCAACCAAAAACTGGGAGATATCATATATACATAACTATTATATAAGGCAGTACGACGACCCGTAGCCTTGTCCCAATGACTTTGGTGGCTATAAGTGACTCATTTGTAACCATACGTACAGCTATCATGACTTATTATAACGAACTCTTTCAAAAATAATACTGGTGCCAAAAGAAAATTCTGAATTGTTTATTTTAACAACCATTAGTGTTAAAAAAAACCAGCTAAAGAATAAAACAATACATAAACACGGTTGGCAGTGCATGATTCTATACGTATATATATAAATTACATACAGGCTAATACTAGTACTGACAATTCAAACCCAACTCACACAATTGATATACGAACTCAATTTGTTTATATATAGAAGTTAGTATGTAGATCAGTCCATCTGATCCATTTAAATTATTACACTATTGTCGTCATTTTGAATCCTTTTTTTTCGTTACTAAGAAAGACTAAACAAGACTGCAATCTAGCTACTTCGTATGACTAAATATGAAAAGGATTAAGAAATAATCAAATAGACCTATGGAAAAGAGCTAAAAATATAAAAACATATAATGATGCATCTCTTGTAATTTTAGTGGTTTTAAATGTTTCCGTTTGGTTTAAAAATCAAATTTTCAATTTGAAAATAAAGGGTTGTCTACATTTTCATATTATTCACACAAGTGCAATCTTCAATCTTACTATGGATGGGATATGAATAACTGCATTTTAACCCGGGACCATTTAATGAGCGTTGTTATCCACTCATGTCTGAGAGTTGTTTTATTGTCCCAGTCCATTCGTTGTTTTCGATAGTATTTGTGTGGGGTTGTGTTCGTTAATATCAGACTGCTAAATTTTAATTTAGGAAGTCAATGGTATAACAAATATGTGTAGCCTCCAATAATATATTCGCAGCCAATTTATACTTTTGCTTTTAGTGTTTGAAATATTGTATAATGCATATGTCCGACTATCTTCTTCTCAGACTGTAAGTTGACCTCTATATATCTTTGTAAATTTGTTTGTGTACTGTAGTTAAAGTCTCATTTTCACTGAGTCTGGCATGCATGGATCTCTTATTAAAAGTGAGAGAAGGGCTTTTAGTGTAAGTCGATCAGTTTGTGATTATATTTGTGTATTTATTAAAATCAAATTCATTACTTGAAGAATTAATCACAGTAAAAAGGAAAGTTCGTCGTCCGTAATTATGATTGGAATAAACTATTGGTATCAACATTTACTTCTTTTATTTCATTAAACTTCAAACTATAACTGTGTACCTGTACTAGTAATTAGACACTATACTTCATAATGTAGGAATCAATGAAGGAAAATAGTTCAAGTATTTAGGGCTATACATGTATCTATTTTAACGAAATCCCTAAATAAACTCTTCCCAAAAGAATGTATCTATACGATGAGATAGTTTCTCCTCATTTTCTGCCGATATCACACCGGAGAAAAGGGAGTTCATATCAGATTTTCGATTTCAACGATAGCAACAAGAAACATAAAATATTTTAGCGACAGGCCCTATTCAATGACATAACTGACACAGCAAAGTATTTCTTAAAACTATCTTTAATTGTACACTTTTTTTAACAGTATCTGGAAAAAAAAACGGCTTTCTCTATATAAAAAGGTCAAGAAAAGTTTGAACCACACATATCAATACATTACATTTAGACACCAAGTGCTGCATAAATAAATATTTAGTGAAATTAAAAAATTTTTTTTTAGGCTATATATAAAAAATAGAAGCAAAATGAATGCTAAATATTCACAACTACATGTACTGGTCTAGCCAGAAAAGTGACATTCTTCAAACCCAAACCGGCAAATCAAAATGAAATATAAGTCACACAATTGTAATGTTATTTCAGATTATACATTATCAGAAAAAAGATAAGTTATTGTTGTTTATTCATGAAATATTTGCCGCAGAACAATTTTATACTCAGTAAGTTGAGATTAATATGATGGTTGAATTATTACAATGCTATATACTGGTATCCCTAATTTTGTGGTGATATGCAAAGATCTTCAAAGTGTTCAGTCGAACTCTTCATCGATGGTGCTTAAGAAAAAACAGACCTGCGCCAAGTATGAAGAAACTGTTGTTTTTTTGTTTTTTTAATCAATTGATGATATCAAATCTTACATTTGGTGATGCTTTGAAGAGGGGAGTAAAGAGAGGGGTAACTACACGAAAGAAGGCGAAATAAAATTGCCATTTAACGATGAACAAACAATTCAAACTGTCAAGGCTTGCATGCACGTTGATCTTTTAACCGATTTCACAAATACTCTTACGATGAATAACGACAACCTTTTTCACGGCTACACGTGGAATAAAACTGTCAAAACATGTTGCACGAAAATAACCGTTTACCATCCTTTTTATATCAAAATACAGAAATTGAGATACTTTATATATATATATATATATAGTATATTTTCATCAATATATCTTCATTGTTAATGATATCCATCTAGCTATAAGAATCTTAATTTATTTCCATATTATCGGGTGTTTTAAATAGTAATATGAAAAAGAACAAATATCAATAAAAAAAATAAAAAAATAAAAAAATAAACTTCGTATTCTAGCCTGAAAATTAAACAAAAATCACTGGAAATACGCATTCGCTACGTGAACTCAAGTTAATTCAAGGTGGCCGGAGATATGGGACATTTCTCCGCATATATGAGATGTCCAATTAATCGATTAAAGAGGATAGCGTGCATGTGCTTGTAGATAATGTGTTGACGTTACGTTACGTATCATTTTAGTAACGTCATTGAAATATGTATGGCAACGTAACCATGTGAAAAAACAACGTCTCGGCGCTGAAAGGGTTAAGCAGTTAAGATTGAGGATTGTTTATCTTTTCAGACAAAGACCTGGAGACGAATATGGCAATTACATATCATGTTTTAATCTTTATTGGAATAGCATAAACAAGACCGATAAATCACAGGCACTTGTTTCTGTCAATATGGGGTTTACTATCCATACCATGTACTAAAAAAAAACACTTGTTTTTTTTAGTACTGGTATGGATAGTAAACCCCATATTGACAGAAACAAGTGCCTGTGCGATAAATGTAAACTTTCTAAAAAAATAATTAAACACTTGGTAACTCGTATGAACAATTTCGGACTGCGACTTGCAAGTCAAGACATGAACCAAATTATTATTCAGTGTTTGCAATGTTTCAATTTGATATCTTTTCATAAATTACTATGCTGAGTGAATGTTTAACACTAAATGTATTATTCAATTACCTTTTAAGGTAGTGCACACTAATCAAATGTAGATAAGAAAATTACAATCTAAATATTGTTAAAAAATTGTGTTCTAGGCAGCCATGATGTAAACAAGTTGGTTTCAAAATTCAGATGTTATGTTGAATGCGATTGGTTAATAGGAAATAGAAGAATATTTCTAATTGGACAAGAAATTATGCGACTTCAACTAATCACCCACGATCTAAACAGAATACGTAGTAGGCAATGTACTAACACTCGAAAAAAAATAATACTACAGTATATCTGGTCCTGAGTACAGTCAGTTTTTTTTTTTGTCGTTATACAATCAGTTGCTTCACTCAGTTTGTTCAATGATAATTTTCTGAATTTTAATTTCATGATAACATTTTTTTTCTTCGGAAAACCAGGAACATATATATTAACAGATATACTGTTCCCAGGGAAAACAGGAACATATTCCATGTTAGTGTATTTAACTTAAATGTGACGTCTTAGTCATGTAAAACATTATTAACTTAAAAGTTCATGGTTACAGAATTACTAGTTTTTAGTCCGATGTAAGTAGATTATGTCCCCAGGCCAATTTTCCTATGCATTTAGGTCATTTTAAAATATTTCTAGGTAAAAACGTCCATGTCTTTGATTTAATTAGGAAAAAGTTTACATTTTAACAACTGAAATTTAAATGTTTTGTTTTAATATTGTTGTGTTTTTAATTTATATATTTTTATAAAATTCACGTTCCCAGACTTATTTTCATTGGAAATCATGTCTATTTCATTAATATTCCTACTAGGTAAAAACATCCCGGATGTCCTTTTTTTAAAAGATAAATTTTAATGGATTAGAGTCATTTAGTTAGTATGCAAACAAAGTAAATTCAAATCTTTGTCCTGTTACATTTTGAGTAAAATCGTGGCCTTGGAAAAAATGCCAGCGGACAAACCACGTTACTGTTGGACCAAATTTACTGTTACATACAATAGTATTTATATGATTTATATATTGACACTGCCTAATATTGTAGCTGATTTTATCGTCGTGTCATATAGTTAATCAAAACACGATACGGAAACGGCCATGTGTTCAAACATATTCGCTACTATAATATGTATAAATATCAATAAAATGTCATTCAAACAAATACACGAAAAGGCTGGGAATTTTCAACATTCGAGTTAAAAAAAAACATTCTTATTCCTGTATTATATGCACAACGGGATAACATTGCACTGATTGGTATCCATGGTATCCAGAGTAACAAAAATAACAGTTTGTGTAAATTCAGAAAAGTTGTGAAAATACGAGAATTTGTCTGCTTACTGCTTATACAGGATACATGCCTATTATATAGATCATAGATATGATGCTTATGACATAAATAATTAAGCTGAATTAATATAGTAAGGGGCTGATCATTTTTTTATCTGGAAAGAGTGCTGCTTTTCACGTCATTTCTTATTATCAAGCATATAACATTGTCCTGACTCACCCCCATAATATTTCGCTATTTTTATTTATTTAAAGAAAAGCAAGGCAGCAATTTTGAGTACACAAAATAGGCAGAATGAGACCGTGACTTTGCCAAAAAAGGCAGTATGACAATTTATATAAAAGAAGGCAGGATAAACTTTACTGGAGGTTTCAAGGAGCCTGTGTCGCAATCTGCTATCTTTATGTACTATATTGATACATGAAACATGCACCCGTTATAATTTAGCTTTAGTTTGAGAAGTCTTTTGTAAAAGATTACAAAACAATTATGAAAATTTGTTAAAATTTACTTTGGAGGGCAACATCTCCTTATGGGGTACCATTTTGGTCATGTTGACCTATTTGAAGACCTTACTTTGCTGAACCTTATTGCTGTTTTTAGTTTTATTTCTATTTATATTGATAGATCACCAGTATATATTTTTTGATACAGATTTTTTTTATAATTTGCCAAAATGAAGATTTTACAATGCTCTTTTCAAAAATTTAATAAAAAGTATGGGTCACCGTGCTATTTTTCAAGCTATGAGTCGTTGAAAATTGCAAAAATTTGGTTAGTTTGTTCATAAAAAAACACATTAGTGTGCATAACAAAATATCTATGAGATAGAATTTTGAAATAAATTGTGAGAAGAAAGGTTTCATATTATATTTTAAGAAAATAAAACGAAAAAATGGTGTTACCGAACTTGTTTTCTTGCTACAAATAAATATAAAAAATTTCCCTATTAGCCCAGTATAAATTTTGTACTAAAAGAGTTATTTCCCCTTAAATGGCTCATTTGAAAAAAATAATTTAAAACCAAAGAAAATGATTTTTGTTAAAATATTTTGTATAATACAATTAATTAACAAGTTTTCTTTAAAAAGAAAAAACTTCTAACAATTGAATTGCGAATCTGTCTCCAAATTTGCAGATTTAGGCAAATAACTAGACCGATTTTGTACTGTGATTGTACAATCCAAGATGGCGGTATACCATCAATCTATCTTAAGGTAAAAACAAAAAAAATGCAAAATTTCCTTAAAATTACCAATTCAGGTGCTGCAGCCTAACAACAGGTTGTTTGATTCATCTGAAAATTTTAGGACAGATAGATTTCAACCTACATGTATAATAAACATGGTAACTTCTGGTCCAACTTGCTCTAAATGCTTTAGTTTCAGAGGTAAAGGCCCAAAACTGCATTTTACCCCTCTTTATATATAGCCACCGAGGCCAAGTTGGTTGACAGGCGCGATCATCTTTTTTTTAGATTAGATACCCTAATGATGATTGTGAATAAGTTTGGTTATATTTTGCTCAGTAGTTTCAGAGAAGACGATTTTTGTAAGATTACAAAAATGTACGATTTTTTTTTAAACATTGTCTTTAAAGGGCAATAACTCCTTACGAGGTCAATTGAGCATTATGGTCATTTTGACTTATTTGAAGATATTATTGTTTAGCTGAACATTATTTATGTTAACAGTTTATCTCTATATATGATAATTTTAAAGATAACAACAAAAAACTGCATTTTTTTCTTAAAATTACCAATTCAGGGGCAGCAATACAAGAACGGAATGTCTATTATGTCTAAAAATTGGAGGGCAGATAAATCTTGACCTGATAAACAATTTGACCCCGTCATACTTGCTCTAAATGCTTATCTCCCTTTTTTATAGACATAAACCAAAATCTACATTTTACCCCTATGTTCTATTTTTAGCCATGACGACCATCTTGGTAACAGGCCAGGTCATCGAATACATTATTATAACTTGAATTTAATACCCCAATGATGATTATGAACAAGTTTGGTTGATATTGCCCCAGTAGTTTCAGAGAAGAAGATTTTTGTAATATTTAACAGACGACGGACGATGCAAATGATGAGAAAAGCTTATTTGGTCCTTTGGGCCAGGTGAGCATATTAAAAAGGTAGGATTGAATAGAAAGTACAAAAATGTAGGACAGATTATAAGTAATGCAGGACATTTTTCATCCTAGCAAACCCCCCCCCCCCCAAAAAAAAACAACTAAAAAAAACTAAATTTATTCATAATTGTAAGTTTTATTTGATGATAATACATCACATATATAAAGGTTGAGGATGAACACGGATGCGGCCATTTTCGTTTTTTACAAAAACTATCTGAAAAGTGACTATTTTTTTTTGCATACTTGATAGATTTTTTATATTGAAGCTTGAATTGGAAAGTTTTAATGACTTAATCAGTTAAAATCTTTCACATAAACTAATTGAATCAATTGAAATAGATACTAAAGTGTTTAAAAAGTGTCCAACATATTTTGTTAGATAAACCTGAAATTTGATGCCAAAATCGGCCCTAACCGGACCTACTCCTTTAGAATGAGAGAGGTACATGTATATAAAAAGACCACATAATGAAAACAAAGAAGTAAATTAGTGATGTTTATCATTTTATAATCATCTTTTGTATTATATTCAATTGTTCTTTTTTTTGCAGATTAGATGAATATTTGATCATTTAATAGTGAGTTTATTGGTCTGCACTATAATCTTTCATGATGCGGCATGAATTGGATTTTTTTGAAGACATTCTTTACAAATTGCTGTAGATTTCGTTTATCTTAATACTAAATTCCTCTCAAACTGTTTAGCTGACTATAACAAAACTTGATTGTAATGCTTTGTACACGTAGTGGAATTGATTATTTTAACTATGATCACTGTGACGTCATTCATTCTTTCTATCCTACGTTACCACAGAGAGAGAAGGCATAGGCAATTGTGTTCCGTATGAATTAACAAATGTTCTCTCAAAAGATAACCACCTATCCACAATTGAAATAAAAGATATAATCCTAAAATGTAATTTGATTTTTTACTGTTTTTGATCTATTTTTTAGGTTGAAAAGATTGATAGTTTTGATTGTAATCCCACTAATTCGTTATGGCTTCAGACATAGACTTCGACCATCTGGTGAAAATAAGCGACACAACACCTACAAATATAATATGCTTCTTATAATGGAATTATGGATCCGCTGAGCTTCTGTTTTCCAGGGACAGCATCCAATATATTTTAGAGGCAATAATGTTAATAAGGATATAATGTTGATACGGAACTGAAATTATAATGAATAAAAAGAAGGTGGACATAAGGAATAAGGAATGGTCAATAATGTTTAAAAAAGGGGCGAAAGATACCAGAGGTACAGTCAAACTCATAGATCGAAAATAAACTGACAACGACACGGCTAAAAATAAAAAAAACAACAGACAAATAGTAGTACACATAACACATTATAGAAAACTAAAGACTAATCAACAAGAACCCCACCGAAAACTGGGGGTGATCTCAGGTGCTCCGGAAGGGTTAGCAGATCCTGCTTCACATGTGGCACCCCGTCGTGTTGCTCATGTTATTACAAACCCGGTAAAAAGATATGACACATTATAGAAAACTTAAGACTAAGCAACATGAACCCCACCAAAAAATGGGGTCAATCTAAGGTGCTCTGGAAGGGTAAGCAGATCCTGCTCCAAATGTTGCACTCTTCGTGTTGCTTTGGTTATTACGAACCCGGTAAAAAGTAAAAATCTGTAGGTCACATTCATGAAAAGGGAAGGGGATTGTAGTTACAACGTAAGGAACATATCAGATATCATCTGTGAAACGGTTATTCCATAACCATGACAACGGTAGACCAACTCGTGATGGCGTCCGTAAATTTACGAAGGGACAATTCCAACTTTACCATTTGGAACTCTTTGTTTAATAGCTTCCCAATGAGCTGCAACCCTCTTTACAGGAAATCATGATAGGAAATTTAATTATATATGCATGTACTAGGAACTTGCCAATTATGTTGCACGTTGGGCGCCATTTGTAGTCGAGTGGTTTTCATTGGATTTAGTAACAAATAAACACTCCTCAGGTTTTGGATTCTCTTTTATTATGATACGAAAAATAAGGTTGTAGTCAAAAGACCCTGTAATTAAATATAAAATTATAACCAACAGTTCAGGAATAATAACATGAGTACAATATGAACTCAATGAATTTCCAATTAAAATAAATAATACAAGTTCTTAATCTTTCTCTTATTTTGTTATTCTAACAAAATATTAATGTACTCTAATTGAATTAAGTAGCTTATTGCATTTACAAGCTATTCAATTATTATAATGTCTTTAAAATATAATTACATGCAAAACTAGATTCTACACGAAACAAACTAAATAGCTAATGTTAAGCAAAAGCAAAGCAATTAAAAATAAGCATAAGCAAGCAAAATAATAAGCATTGATAACAAAACATATAAAACCCAACTCAATGCTTACCTCACACTTAGATGCAAGGGTCAAAAACAATATCCCCTCATGGGATGGAAATCAGCAGTACATAGTAACTCCTGAATATAAAATAAAGAATATAACTATTGTGCCACAAAAATGCACAATTACACTAATACACATTTTTGTACATGAACCTTTACTTTTAGTTTATATTTACTAGTTTAATGAAAAATACTACTCAGATAGTTTATCGTCGCTGTTATGCAAAAACCTCGTATCTAAGGTTTTGATAATTTTACACCAGGCAGTAAAAACTGAAATCTTTTAATCGATTTTTTAGAATTAAATATGTATGTTCCACTGTATGCGACAATAACTGATCTTCTAACCAATCAATTACCAAGACGAGCAAATATTTCTGCACCTAGTCCTATGTTGTTTTTTCAAAGCTTTTCATTATTTCAAAGCTATATTAGCTTTGAGAACCTAAAATTGTACCTGTTATAATGTCAGCTGCCGTGCCATGTGTTTTTCTTTTGAGATACGATATTTTCGCACAAGAAAATGTCTCACCAATCCGACTTCACTTTTTCGTCACATGTCAGAACTCAAGTTAATGATTGGTTAGAAGATCAGATATTTTCGCATACAGTGGATCATACATATTTAATCCTAAATAATCGATAAAAAGATTTCTGCAAAAAATTGAGATACGAGGTTTTTGCATAACAGCGACGTTATATTAATATCTTATGGTTTTAAATATTAACTCATAAACGTTTTTAATACTTTTTATAGTTTTTAACCATTTAATCAATTTAACTGTATTATCCGTCAGTCAACCAATCACTCATTTCGAATACACTAGAATTATTATTTAAATGACAATTAAATATATGTGAGTAATCATAAATACCTAAATGAATAATATGATGATAAAGTAACACAGTGGCTGAATATAAAGACTCAAATGGACATCAGAATAGAAATAAATATATATGATTCAAAATGTCTGCTTCATGCTGAGTAATACCAAAAGAATACTTTTAAAGAACAAAGAGATTTCCTTCCACACATATACATGTGATTTAACTGACCAATGAGAATAGACAAAGTGACCAATACTGACCATCAAAACAATGAATAGGCATTTAAAGGGTTCACATACCAGAACTCAGGTCATCAACTTAATTAGCATATAAAGATAAACAAAACAGCATGCTTTATTCTTTTATTATTGACACAAGACTCTTTTCTGTAAGTAATCAAATCCAATAAATACGTTCCAATGGATATTTTATTATACAGAAAAACATAATATCATATATATCAAAATACAATTCTGAAATTTAAAACTATATACATACAAACCATTTAAATTTCACCCTTCCACATACTCCCCCCAGCTGGAAAATGACGTCTCGTCATTTCACGTAGGAGTATGCGAAGACGACTTCAGTATGTCTAATATGGTCTTTCCTGCCTCAGACTGTAATCCTTCCATATATCCTCTATCTGACAGTGACGTGATGTATTGCACTTTCTTCTCCCAATCTGATAATGGTGTTCTTTGAGCAGATTTGGTCATATCAAAATCTCCAGATCTAAATCGGAGGGGAACTCTCCGTTCTCTGGTGGAACGACGTAATTGAACTGGTTCATCATCTGTATCATTGTCCTGAGATGTTTCCTCATCAGGCGGTTCTTCCTGAACAGTCTCACTATTCGAAGCGCTTTCTTCTTGTACAAGCTCAACCTCATCTGGAATACCAATAGTACCCACAGATGACTGGGCGTCCCCTTCTGTCTCACTCGTAACCAATATATCTTCATCATCATTACTACGTATGTTCTCCTCAGTGATGGATGAATCACTAACCATACCAGTTCTAGTGATGAATCTTAAGTCCCATTCTGACTCTTCGTCCGATTCTTGTTTGGAGTCAGTTTGGGTTGTTCCCAGTTCTTCTGTCCTCTTGGCAAGTCTTTTCCTTGGTGTTGGTTTCGGTTTGGGTATAGATGAAGGTTCTGGTGTATCGCTAAGAAAACCAATAGGTAATAAAAGGTTACGGTGGAGCGTCCTTGTACGTCCCTCTCCATTTTCCTTCCTTACCATGAAAACAGGGATGTCTTCATTCTGTTGGCTTAGTACCTTGTAGGGGTCTTGTTCCCATCTGTCTGCCAACTTGTGTTTTCCCTCGAAACTAACAATCTTTACCAATACCCTATCACCTACCCTTACTGTTCCTCCTCTAACTTTGTTGTTATAATGGCTCTTTTGTTGATCTCTGGCCTTATTTGCAGATCTAGTTGCTAATTCGTGTGCCTGTGTTATTCTGTCCTTCAGGTCTTTTATATACTTTGTAGTTATCTCCTGTTGATTTTCTCTCAGTCCTAGAGCTGCATCTATCGGTAACCTAGGGTTACGTCCAAACATCAGCATGTAAGGCGACTGTCCTGTACTCTCATGTCTGGTGGAGTTGTATGCGAAAACCAATGGACTAACATGACTCTTCCAGTTTATCTTCTTGCTGGTGTCTAGTGAACCAAGCATATCACACAGTGTCCGGTTGAAACGCTCACATTGTCCATTTCCCATAGGATGATAACTAGTAGTTCTTGACTTGGACATTCCTGTGATGGCACATAATTCTTTAATGATGGTACTTTCAAAATTTGCCCCCTGGTCTGAATGAATTCTATCTGGTATTCCATAATGCAAGATGAAATTACTATAGAAAGCATCCGCAACTGTTTTAGCAAGCTGATTCCTGGTTGGAATTGCCATGGCAAATCTGGTGAAATGGTCCGTTATGACTAAAAGGTGTTGATAGCTCCCTTAGATGGTTCGAGAGTTAGGAAGTCCATGCACACTAACTCCAATGGCGATGTTGTTGATATACTTACCAATGGTGCACGTTGGTTGGTAGGTGACTTCCTACGGACGCATCGTCCACATTCTTCAATCCATCTCTGTATTTCTTGGTGCATTCCGGGCCAGTAAAATCTATCCTTAACCAGTGACGTTGTTCGGTCTCTTCCAGGATGTCCCATGTCGTTATGTATGGCTTCTAAAACAGTTGGTACATGTTCTAGTGGAAGAACTAGTTGGCATCTTTCCTCTTCATTCACAATACTTACCCTATGAAGAACTCCGTCATACATTTTCAGATGGCTAAACTGCTTTAAGTGCGGATTTGGTCCAACGTCTTTTCTAGTAGGTTTTGTGTTTCCTCCGACATATTCCACAATACGTTGTATATCGGTATCCTGTTCTTGTACTTTCCTCCAGTCAACAATATTGCCAATTCCACTGCCTCTTAAATCCAGATCTTTGAGTACGGCATCCGATGTCAATGTAAGACTATCGATGTACGATTCCGGCATAGCTACATTACATATGGCTTGGATGGAATCACTGGTGATGGGTAACCTACTGAGTGCGTCTGCATCTGCGTTACTCTTTCCAGGTCTGTACTTGATGTCGAAAGTGAAAGCTGCCAATCCTGCTAGCCAACGGTGTCCTGTCGCGTCTAACTTTGCCGTTGTCAATACATAAGTGACTGGGTTATTGTCTGTGTATACTGTGAAGTCTTGTCCATAAAGGTAGTCTCTAAACTTGTCACATACTGCCCATTTCAATGCCAAAAATTCTCTTTTGTGTGGTGGATAATTACGTTCAGCCTTGTTGAGTCCTCGACTGGCATAACTGATGACTCTTTTCATTCCCTGTTGTTCTTGGTAAAGAACTGCTCCTAAAGCATCTCCAGAGGCATCAGTATGAAGCTCATATGGTACTGAACCATCTGCATAGCCAAGGATTGGTGCACTTACTAGGTGGTCTTTCAGTGTCTGGAATGCCTGTTGGTGTTGCTCATTCCATATCCACTCTCTAGATGACTTGAATTTGGGCTTCTTCTTCTTGTTTGGTGCTGGAATCAAATCGGTCAAAGGTCTGCTGACTTTACTGAAACTCTGTATGAAGCGTCTGTAATAACCGACAAATCCCAAAAATCTCCTGACTTCCTCTGGACTAGTTGGTGTTGGCCAGTTTACTACCTTCTCTGTCTTCTGTTGATCTATCTCCACTCCTTCTTCTGACACTATGTGTCCAACATACTTTACCTTACGTTTGAAGAATTCGCACTTGCTGGGTGAAAGCTTCAGATTGGCCTCTCTTATCCTCTCGAATACCAGGTGTAAATTCTGTAAGTGCTCTTCATACGTCCTACCATAAATAATGATATCATCAATAAAGATGCAACATATCTTCAGGTTGTAATCTGCAAGACAATCCTCCATCAGTCTCTGGTATGTTGCCGGAGAGTTCGTAAGTCCAAAAGGCATCCTGTTAAACTCGTAAAAGCCAAGCGGTCCCACAGAGAATGCAGTACGCTCCTTATGGTCTTCCAAAATCTCCACCTGATGGTAACCAGACTTCATATCTACGACAGAGAAGAATTTACTGCCTGCACAGCAATCCAATAGCTCTTCTATCCTTGGGAGTGCATAACTATCATGTTTACTCTGCTTGTTTAACTGTCTGTAGTCAACACACATTCTTAGCTGTCCATTCTTCTTCCTAACAATGACAATGGCTGATGCGAATGGTGAACGTGATGGTCTAATAACTCCCATATCCAAAAGTTGTCGTAAATGAGATCTAACTTCATCATACATAGCCGGTGGAATTCTTCTGTATCTGTGTTTAAATGGAGTTTCATCAAGCAGATCTATTCGATGTTTAACTCTGTTGGTGTGTCCTAAATCGTTATCGCCTCTACTAAAAATATCTGTGTATCTCAATATGAGTTGTTTCCCTTCCTCTAGTTGTTCATTTGTGAGGTCGCTCTGGGTTATATCCACTTCTTCAAGTAACTTCATATCTGTTTCCTTTGTATCGGTTGGTTGTGCTTCTATAGTAACTGGTTGAACTTCACAAATAATTGCCTTTGGTGGTATAGTTATGGTTCTTGTTGTAACATTTGATAATCTAACTGTAAGTGTTCCATTTTCTTTATACTGATAATTCCTTAAAGTTGGTTCTGTGTCAATTTCTTTGTAATCTTCCGCCAAAATAGTAGATTGAATAATAGATGGTGTTGTTTTGTACGGTATCTCCTTGTCATAATAGCCAGAAACTTCAGTGGTGGTATTCGGAAGAAGGGTTATTCTTTTACATGTTCTTATTACAGCTACTCTGTTTTTGTTCTTAGTTAACTCCTTTTCCCTCATGGTTAAACATCTGAAGGTCATATACCATGGCGTTGTTAAAGCGGCATTCTGCAAGTATCTTGCTCCATGTTCTTCCTTCAGGTAAAACATCATGGTGTCTAATATGTTAGTTCCAATTAAAGCTGGTACGTGCTGGCTATATCTACTATCGGGTACTACTAGCACTACATGTTGATTAGTGGTGTTGGTATTTCCAGGTATCTTTATATTAACCTCTATATATCCTGTATACGGCAGCTGAGATCCTCCAGCACATTCAACTTCCAAAATGCTATCTAAATTTTTCAATGGTACTGTGGTTAATAAGTGTTCTGTATAAAATGATTCTGCAATGGTCGATACGGTTGACCCTGTATCCAACAATGCTGGTATTTTCTTTCCATTTAAAAATATCATCGTCTCTGTAGGTGTTCCAAATAATCCAGACGGTGTCTTCACAATGTTATTACTTACCTTGGGACCCAATGTTCTTCTGTTCAAGCCTAATGCTGGCCCCTCGTAGGCATAGGCTTCTTGAAGTTTAAATCCTGTCTTGTATGGTCTAGTCTTACACGGCATCCTATCTGTATGTGCCCTTCTTGACCACAACGTCTACACAGTATTTGGTTCTGCTGATAAGTACCTCCTTGTTGATAATTTTGCTGCTGTTGCCCTTGTTGATAATTTTGCTGCTGTTGTCCTTGTTGATAATTTTGCTGCTGTTGTCCTTGTTGATAATTTTGCTGCTGTTGTCCTTGTTGATAATTTTGCTGCTGCTGTCCTTGTTGGTTGTTATACCATTGACCACCTCTACCTCTACCTCTATTGTTGCCTCTATTTCCTCTAAAGTTATTTCCTCTATAATACTGTTGTTGAGGTTGCTGTTGTAGTGGCTCTTGCGGTTGTTCCTGTTGCTGTTGTTGTTGCTGTCTCAATTTTGTAAACTGATGAGTTAACTGCTGTACCACTCCCTTCAACTCGTCATAATCCTGTGTGTTTTCTTTAATAGTAGTAGTTGCTGCTTTGGCTGTATTAGGTTTTGTCGTCTTTGGTTGATGATCTTTCTCTAATTGACGCAATGCTACTCTTAGTTGGTTAAAATCTTTAATGGTGTCATACTTGTATCCACTTATATCCTTAAGTTCTTGTCGTAAACCTGTCCATAACATGGCGTGTAACATGGAATTCATCTCATTGTGACTAACAATGCCTGTTCCAAGTCCTTTACCTAGTATATCCTGTAATCTATTACTCCAGGTAGTAACATCTTCATCCTCTCGCTGCCTTGCGCTATAAAATTCTGCGAGTAGTTGTTCCTTGTTGTCTATGGTTCCATATACACTATCTAATACTTCCATTATTTGGTCAATGGGTTTCTCCATTCCTTGATGCATAACTAATCTAGCCGCTGATCCTGTAAGTGATCGTCGAATAGCAAATTCCTTTTGCTGTTTACTATAAGATGGGTCCATGAGCATCATTCTAACATCATAACGCCAGATGTCGTATTGAAGATCTCCTTTGTTGTCTCCACCTGAAAAACATCTAACTTTCGCCGGTTGAGAAAATACTGTAGTAGATTTTCCTTGTATTTGTTTCTCCTCTGTTTTCAACTTTGGAACTGTTTCTTTTGGTGGTAGTGTAAAACTCATCTTACTTGGTTTCTTGTCCTTTTCAGATAACTTCTCTGCGTTGAAATTAGCTACCCATTCATTCAGTTCTTTAGCGTTACTGCCTTTGGGTTTCAGACCCATAGTTTCAAATGTATCAAACATCATCTTGAATTGTAATAATTCCTTCAACGTAGGACTGGCTGGTAATCCTGGACTGAATGGTTTCGTAGGTGAACTGCCTCCACTAGCCATGATGATGTTGTATACCAAATATCAAATATGTACATTCTTTGTCAAGCCTTGGTCGTACAATTTTGTACTTTTGTCAAATAAAATATGTCTTACTTTATATTTGTATGTCATTTGGCCCAACGTTGTCACAGATAAAAAAAAATGAACTGATTCCGATTTCTTCGAAACTGTTGCGATAGTGAAAAATATTTACAAGATTTTCCATGCCAAAATCTAATGCGCGTGAAAAATTAGATTAAAAAAGTACTGAACGAATAAAAGGAGTAGGTTCAGTAAGACCTCTTTTTGGCCCCAAAATATAGCAGTTTTACAAAATTGATAAAACTTAAACTTGTTCTTAGTTATTGGATAGTAGAATGATTCTGCTACATAAATATGGGCTGTTTTTGACAATACAATGCATATATATTGGGTACTAGCACCATGAATTCGTGCTAAATTACTGAAATCTTCACAATTCCAGCATTTTAGTTAAATTCTAGACGGTTTCCGGGTAAAATGAATGTGGCCGCATTTTTGTTCATCCAAAATATTGAAATGGAAGTTGTATTTAATGATAATACATAACATATGTAAAGATTGAGGATGAACACGGATCACTTTCGTTTTTGACAAAAACCATCTGAAAAGTGACATGTTTTCGCATATTTGGTAGATTTTTCATATTTGAGCTTGAATCGGATCGTTTTTAACGACTAAATAAGTTAAAATCTTGCACAGAGATTAATTGAATCATATGAAATAGACACTGGAGTGTTTAAAAAGTCAAAATCTTTCGTCAGATGAAACTTAAATTTGAGGTCAAATTCGGTCCTTACCGGACGTACTCCTTTACGATAACAGCAAGAAATGAAAATGTTTTTTTGACCAGAATAAATAAAAACAAGGCCTAGATAGATGTCAAATATGCGGAATTAAACATGTTTTTAATAGGTGAAAAATAACATGACCAAAATGACATTTTTCAGGATTTTCTTTCCCAGAAGTAGATTACCTTAGTCGTATTGGGCACAACTTTTTTATTGAATTTTTGGTCCTCAATGTTCTTCAACTTTGTACTTGTTTGGCTTTTTAATTGTTTTGATATGAGCGTCACTGATGAGTCTTATGTAGACGAAACGCGCGTCTGGCGTATTAAATTGTAATCCCGGTGCCTTTGATAACTGTTTCAAACCGGAAAAAAAGTTTTTTTTCGTTGTTGTTGTAATTTTTTTTTAAATGAAATGTGTAACAACTTTTAAAAAAGAACATCTCTAAATTGTACATAATTAGCTGCTAAATGCAGAAATAATCCAGAGAGTCGTTATGGCTTCGGTAGCGAATAGAACTGTAAATGAAAGATGTTTTTAACAAAGGGTTCAAATCTCACGCATACATTTTGCAATTTTTGTGTGTTGAACTATTAAATTGTAATGTTTAATTCATAGAATCATTATGGATAATTTTGTCAATATCTTAATTCATTAAAGAACAACAATAATGTGTTGCTTAATTATTGTGTTCTTAATTGTTACTATCCATCCTCTTGACCAAGCCTACTTCATATTCCTGTGTTTACATTTAGGATATATATACAAGGAACAATTGACGTCGACGTCAAATTGAAGTAGGTTCTTGTACATAACTAATGACACGAGACTTGATTATATAGCAATGACGCCCAACTGATGTGTGTGTGTGTAATATACACAGAACAATACCGGCCTTGATAGCAAAACATTTCAAAACAACAACTACAATATTATTGTACATGTGGTATATCAGCCACACAGAATATACCACCAAAAACAAACAGATATTTCGCTGCATTCAATGATGCCAGTGTAGACATTGAAACAGAGACCTATCTTGAATCAGATTAGCTAGATTATCAAATGTTTTGCATTTATATACGACCCCCTTTTTGTGTTAGTTTTAAGTTTAAGAAAGCGATAAAAATACATGTACGCTACAATCACCTCCCAACATGAACACGCTAACTATAGAAACATGTTTTTTTAATTCAAAACTAATTTTGAATATCTATTAGTTGATAATTTATATTTTAATGCTCCTCAATGAAACGACGTTGATAGTTTTGACACGAATATTGCCTCGAACATTTTATCACGTTATCTTCGGGTTTGGTGGTTAAAAAATACACCAAAAGAAACCACTTTCACATTGATACCGTACACAATCAGCTGCACGACATAATTCCGTAAGCTGCTATTACTGGATGGTCTTGGAATTGTAATTGTACTGAACTATGGACAGTCTAAATTGGGTTGATGTCTAAGTGAACAGGTGTATTTAGCAGATTAAAAAAAATACATTTATTTTTCTCCACTTTTTAACTATACCGACATCCCTTTTCAGGAATAGAAAAGATAATTTTGAATCTTGTAATAACTTCTCTGAATACAATACAAGAATTTAATCTAAAAAAAAAATGAAATTACCCACATTAGAAGAAAATTTACACAGTTCAATTACATTTAATTTGAATCATTTATATCATGAACAGTTATAAATAATTAAATCAACATCTATTTTGAACAAACAACACATGTTAGGGAATAACCGCCTTTGTACGGTGGACATTTAAGTGATCCACATTGAGCTACAACATCATAAAAAAGTTTACTGTTGCCATTCCATGATGAACCACCACTGACATATTCAGGTTGTATATCAATACAGACATACGATCCAGCTGCAGCATGATAATAGGAGTTTGAAGCCAGATATCCATGGTACTCCATATTCCATCCTGTATAGCACCTGTTCTTCCCTGGTATCATTATAACACTGGAGGCCTGCTTCACTCTACATACAGCGCATGGTACGTCCTGATGATGGCTATTTGAAGCAAAGTCATTATGTTCAAATAGTGCTCCATACATATGACCATTGCCACTACCACTAGTTTTGACAAAGTCCGGATCTTTTGGTAGACAGACTGGTTCTGCTGCTGACCCTGAGTCAGCATACTTTCCACCACCTGCATATCCTGTACAGAAATATAAAAACACCACAACAGTTAAATACATAGTGATGTGTATATTTAATATAGGAGTATACAGAAACAGTGTCTTCTTTCATATTCAAAATATACCCTTCAGTTAAATTTTTCTATCTTTGTCATATTGACCAAACGTGAACGTTTATGCAGAATATGCATATCGAGATAAACAGCAAGTCAAAATGTGTTATCTGTATTTGTATTCGTGTTCGTAACATTATCAATTACATATTCTTTTCAATATGGGACTTAACTAAAACGAAAATGTAACCTGACCTAAAATTAACCTGTCTGCCTTTATTCATCGTTATGAATGAAGAGATCTTCATGATGGATGAAAAAGAAGTTGGAAGATGACATTAAATCATAATACAAATTATTACATTATGAAATAAAAATAGAAAATTTCACATGTGAAAAAAATGTTGTTATTTCACTCCTCTGACGTAACACAACAAAAAGCGTTGTCTAGACGTCGCAACGTTGGATCAAAACAAATAATGGATACGTAGAAAAATAAAATATAATGTGATTTTCAAAGAAAGTTCCAAAAATGTTTTGCCGTTTTGAGATTTGCGGGATGTATATTTTTGTTACCAGTTCTAACAACAGATATTTTTTTGAAGTTGAAAAAAGCAAATAAAATCTTTTATTACCTGAGTACACAAGTTCCGTATATCCATTGATAGGACACTGTTTTCTTGACCATCTTATATATGTAGTGCTTATTTCTGAAAGTTGAATTTGAATGATATCTTGTTCAATGAGACGCATTACATTAACATTAAAATATGTTTGGAAAGAATCATGATACATTGAATATAATAATTTCTTTCTTAAAAAAACCCTTCTGAAGTCTTCATGGCTGCTCAATCAGGATGCAATGTATGAAAAATCTTACATGTCTAAATTATACAACGGAAAATGTATTTCTTTTCGTTTGAATTTTGGATTCTCATGTTCTTTAATATAGTTACACATGTTATTCTATCTATATTTTCAAGAGAAAACAAGAAGATTAAGGCTATATGAAGTGATCTTAACTCAATGGGCACAGCTTCTATGGTGTATATTTCCTATTTAAAATTTATCATAGTATTTAATTATGGGAATAACATATCAGCTAAGGGTTGATAGTCTATATGAAGATTAAGACGACAGGTTGATGACACTATTACATGCATCATGTACACACCCGTAGGAGCTACTATGTTTTACATCTAATCGTAACAATTTTAGGGTTTGAGTCACTTGAAATGATAACGTTTAAATTTTATGAGTTGCTATTTACATGAAATTAATGGAATTAAATCAATTGATGCAAATATTTCCACTCTAAATTCTTGAGTACCGATTTTTTCAATTAACATCTTTTTGAAATATTTTACCAGATCTACTGTTTCTTTAACGTATACTTAAAAGATAAATAATAATCTGTTGTAAATATATCCCGTATAAAGATAAGGTTTTTATACTTCACTACTGTGTGACACGGATGCTCCGTTGCGGAGGAATTAAAGAAAAAAAGAAGAAAATAAACAGTGGTAAAACGGGTTCTCGTTATTTTTGATTTTGCTTTGTGGGTAGTATGTGCACGTGCAATCCTTTTTGTTTTAACATGTTCACTTCATTGGATGCGTTTCACTATTATTGATTTATAACTGATCGACAGGTTTAAATTTTGTCCCAGTTTTGTGAACATATATATTTGAAGACTTAAGATTGGTGCTTTTTGTAAATATTTTTATGATTTTGAGTATGACTGTTTGTTTTATAAAAAGTGTTTTATAAAAATATAAAAGGAGACAAATATGATATGTGCAATAAATACCATTCACTATTCTTATATTTAGTAAATCAAACATGAATTTTGAACCATTATTTGAATTTGAATAGTTTTATTATGCCAGTTAATAGACATTTTTGAAAGATGACAAATGTATTCTATACTTTAATTATAAAAGGTTCTAATTAAGGTCTTTCCTTTTACAAAAGGGAAAGACCTTACTGTATTTCTTCTGTTTATTATTATTCTTCCGCCAAACTTTGACAAATTTATCCGCGTTAACCGTAAGACGTGTCGCTTTCATATTCACACTTTGTATCGGTGTCATGAATACCTATCCTGAACTCACCCTGTGAGTCGAAATATTTTGTCGGTTCGGAGTAATCCCTCCAAAACACAAAAACCTTGTTATCGTTCCAACACCGTAACCGTAATAGGTAGAAAAAAAACGAAGGATGAAATTTGTTCAGGACCAGACCCCGGTTCTTCGTTACATTTGGATCGAAAAGATGCAACGACTCTTTGGTAGGGTTATGCCCCTTTGAAAATTAACCGGTGTCGGTTGGCCACCAAAACTCAGAAACCGTAAGTCGTAAACACCTAGGATCTTCACCAATCATCATCAATTCATGTATCTTTGAAAAATACCTCAAGGTCAAATTTGTATGTTGACCTTGACCTTTGACCTAACACCTTGTTATGGGATAATCTCAAAAACCATTATACTTAGAGAAGTTTTAAATAGTGGAAAATGTTTGGGTCATTACAGCGCTACTTTGTTACATTTTGACCAAAGAGATTTGACCTTTCTATAAGGGGCATAACCCCTGTTTAAGGTTTCTGAAAAGACAAAATCAGCTTTTACTATATAACCAAAGGTCATAGACTCTTGAGGTCTTCAGTAATGGCATTGGGGACTAATGACCTTGACAAAAGTCAAAAGGTCAAAGGTCAAGGTCATGTCCCAAATAGCGAATTTATTGTTTTTAACCTTATATAAAGGATTTTAAGTGTGTTTTCGAGCTTTTTAAGGTTGACCTTGACCTTTTCAGTACATTCTACGTCTGTTGGAACATGTATTTTACATTACAAAAGGAAAGACCTCTCAATTGTTCAAGAACAATTGACAGTTTAATTATATTAGTAATGCGTATATCTATACGTACATGCCATATGTGTTTCCTACTGGAAAATGTTATATTGCTTTGAAGTTGCCTTTTATTTCGTATGTAGTATATGTAATTGTAATTTTGTGCTCGTGGTTGCAATTATGTTGAATTAATTTTCTGATTGAGACATTATTGTTTAATAATAAAAATTAAGAATTGCAATATGCAGAAAGAACGATTATCATTTTATTGAAGCATTTCTATATCTAAAAAAATGGATGTAAGTTTCTTTGTGTCTAATGATATTTGGATTCTTGATAGCTTGCGTCTCTTTCTAGCCATTTTTTATTTAATTTTAGGAGTCGGAATATGGCTGTTATTACATCTCCTTATGTGTCAATTTGTCTTAAACTTACTTGATTTAATGGCTGCTAATTCAGCCTTGATATCCTGAAATTCAGGAAATAGCTCAAGAACAGATTGATCTGTCTTCAGAGCTGGTCGCCCAGGAAACACAAAAGCTACCATTGTACACAGAATGTAAATTGATAGTTCCATACCCTTTACACTTATGTGTAAAGTGATTCTGTTTTTCTGAAACCATAAAGAGCACGCTGAAATATGATAGAATTAATTAATAAAATCAATGATTTTGTCAAGTCTCTGATATATTACGAAATTGTGTAGAAACTCGTGAAACTTCTGCTGTCTCTGGGTTCACTCATATACATTTGATCAAGTTCATACTACTCAATCTTTAGTTTTCTTGGAAACTTGTTGCTATTGTTGTTTGTATTTTCATCGGCCATGGTGTTGTCTGTTTTTATAAGACGTATCGTTTGCTTATGTTTTTTATTGCCCCTAGGTTCCCTTCCTCTTACATTTTACCGATTTTGTGATTTTATGGGAGAATGTGATCAGATCACTGGAAATATTACTAAAGATTTGTAGGAAATAATTGTTTTGATGTGTGAATCAAATTTATGAAAATAAGAACAACTCTACACTGGAGACCAAATGACAAAGAAGTTAACAACTAAGGCTTTCCATACGACGGTCAACAATAAACAAAACTCATACCGTATAATTAGCTATGTTATATAACAAATGTACATATAGAAATAGAAACAAGAAAACTAACGATCTTATTTATGTTCAAAACAATAGATGAGAAAAATATATGCTATGTCACAACAAACGATAACCAATTAATTACAGGCCCTTGATATGAGACAGTCACATGCAGAAAGTGATTAGTTTAAACATATTCGCTGGCACAAAACCATTTCCCTAGATTATGACAGCGGTACAGCAGTTCAACATAAGAACAGACTGGCTATACAAATCAGTTGAAAAGGCTTAACTTATTAGATACATTAAAAAAAAAAGAAAAAAAAAGAAAGAAAAAGCACAAAAGTTACAAGGTTCAAATCTGAGAATATTTGCAGTTACTGAAAGCTAGTTCAAAGCAAAAAAATAAATCAACTAAGAACAATCCAAGGTACTTGGTATCTAAGAATAAAAGAACAATCAGTACACATCCAATATCCTATGGATTAAGTGTAAAAAGTTTAAATCATGATACATTTACTGAGTTTTTATAGAAAAATAAGTATAAACATCTAGTTGTTCTTAAAATGTTTTGTTAAGATATTCAAACTTGACGTTATATAAAATTTCAACCGCCCATACTTAATCATGAAGAAAGGGCTTATTATTCTCTTACAAACTTAGAATATTGTAAAATACTCAAGGTTTAAATAATCTCTTTAAATGGTTTCATACAGAATTCGTTTTATAGACACAGTATATAAGGACTGCATGACTTCCTGTTTATGCATTATTTTTATGGATAGATCTTGGTTGTTTAGAAACTTTCTTATAACATGAAGAATTTTAACAAGTTTTGTTTTAAACATTTAATGACACAACGTATATATGGTAAGAGATGTATAAGCTACTTAATTGTAAAAAATAAAATCACAAAAAATACTGAACTCCGAAGAAAATTAGAAAAGGAAAGTCCCTAATCAAATGGCAAAATCAAAAGCTCAAACACATCAACCGAATGGATAATACATGTCATATTCCTGACTTGATACATACATTGCGTTTTTAAGTGGGAAAGTATCTGTTTGGTTTAGTTACATTTCAAACTAACAAATTTGAACTTAAGGATGTACACCTTTGAGGAGCCAAAAATTTCTAGAATTTAACTTTTTTTCTTAACCTGATTTTTTGGTTTATAAGACTGTGACAAAATAATTGGTGAAGAAAAATTCCTATGGTGGTGTACTTCCTTTTTTGCTACGGCCCTTTGAAAATGCCCAATGTTGATGCTTTTCCCATTATTCATCGATTTTTACCTATTTTTGGGCTATAATCCTGAAAAAAATCACAGTTCCACAATAAAACTTTTTTTCATACTTTCTACAAAGTTGAAGAGGACCAGTCTGAAAAATTATACTTAAACTACTATAGGTAGGTGTTAATATAAGAAAGTTTTATCATATTTTGACGCTTTCTAGTGTAAAATTTACCATGCTGTCAATTTTGTATTTTTGTGATTTTTCTCAGTTTTAAGAACAAAATGCATATTATTTCATTTTTTTTGTTAAATACATATGGGATGAACATGATTCCTGTAAAATCATTTTTTGTACCCCTAATTCATTTCTCAAAATTTTGGCTAAACATACAGACTTGAATGGTCGTAAAATTTGAAAACTGGATTACTGAAAAACCGTTCATTGTAGATAAACAAATTTTCACACAGTTATGTTTGATTATAATATTTTTAAAATTCATTGATATTTTCCACTGGTATCACACGTTTTGGAAATTATTCAAGAACGAGATTTCAACGAGACTGAAAAGTCAGATGAATACATCCTTAAGTTGCAGCATAATTTTATTCCACAGCCAATATTTGAGTCCAGCTCTTTACACCTAATACACCATCATTAACATTCAAATATACTTAAACGGTGCATCAGCAAACTTCAGCTTATTAAAATTGCTTTTTTAGTTTAACTGTTAATCTTTTTTTTATTATACATTTAAATCATAAAATTTAATCCTTTTAAGCTCGTGAATGTGCATCGGGCAGTTGTAACTCATCATAAAAATTCTATGTTTCAACTGTTAGTAGGTCTAACCAAAGGGCACTGTCTAATTAAGAACACGATTCAAATTCATGAGATTAGCTTTCAATGAATACAATATTAATTGTCGATAATACGTTATAGATTTGTAATAAATATAAAAAAATACCACATGCATGAACGACTTAGTTTAGTCAATGAAAGCCAGCAGTGATCCACCGCTGTTCGATAGTCATAAATCGATAAACTGCCATTATGCATTGGTTCGATAATTTCGATAACTGTCAAACAAAAAGAAACTCGTTTAATAGAACTTTAACAAAATACGTGTTTGCCTAACACAAATTCAGAGGAATAAAACTTGACGAAATATAATTAATATAACTAAAGCTGCCCTGTAAAATAAACGCTTTACCTTTTGTTGGCTAAAACAGGTTTTTTGTTGTTTTTAACAGTTAAGTAATTATTGATAAGTGATTATACAAAAGTTAAGGGATTTGATAAAGTAATTTTCCTGTTTTATATCTTAAGGTAAAAGGTATGTTCCGGACCATATGAGTATTTGGACCGTACGCGTACGGTCGGACTTATTTTAAGAAGATGGTCAAGTTTACTGATTTAATTCCAATATATATTACAGATCAAGATAACTGAAATCTGGAATCAATTTTTAAAGTTAAATGTAAATTAGATAAAAACTTAAAATTTCAAATATATGTAAAATTGACAGGTTATTGTAATATGTTTATCTCCTGTATTTAGCAAATTACATGGAATTGACTTTCACTCATTGAAATTCAAGTTATTGGAAGTAATCATAATGTTGGAATATTTTTATTTGAGAATATTTACTAAAAAAAACCGACAAAAATACAAAAATTAGAAAAAAATACCGAACTCAGAGGAAAATCCAATCGGAAAGTCCACAATCACATGGCTAAACCAAATGACAAAACACATCAAAAACGAATGGACAAGAACTGTCATATTCCTGACTTGGTACAGGCATTTTCAAATGTAATAATGGTGGATTAAACCTGGTTTTATAGCGCTTAACCTTTTATTTATTGAGGACAGTCTCATCAAATTCCGTTATATTTACAATGATGCGTGAACTAAACAGATATAATAAATCAAATAGTCAAAATATGGGTACAGCAGTCAGAGAGAACGTTCTTTGTTACTCTAAAAGTACCAGTTGTTGATAGGATCTTCCCCGATTGTTATGTAGGGTTGATGATTTTATTTGTAAAGATGCATGTTTGTGCCAACTGTCATGCAAATTTTGCATATTAAGCATCTGCCGTTCCTTGTGGCATCAAGTGTCACCCTGGGTAAGTGTGCCAACATAGGATTCATATAGACAATTAAATAAATACTTAATTTCAATCGATTAAACGTGCGCTTATTCACTTTATTCATCTAATTGTTATAAAATTAATTTGTAAAAGTCAATAAAAGTTTTTTTTATCTAAAATTAACCCATACTGATACAAATACATGTATGACCTAGCTCGTACTAGGCCGTACGAGTATACTCATACGATCCGACCGTACGCGTATAGTCGAACCGTACGAGTATACGCATATGGTTCGGACCGTATGCGTACGGTCCAAAGATTAATATGGTCTGGAACCCATACAAGAGAGTTAAACAAACACATATCTTTATTAAATGTAAAATAGTTTATCCGATAATGAAGCTATGTGTCAGTGTAAAGCAAACGGATGGCTGGAGGCCGGAGGGTGATCTAACACTGACACATACAGTCTGAATGGGATAACTAGTTTACATCACAGCTGTTCAGGTTTATATTAAAAAAAAACATCTCTACTTTAAAACGCCACACAATATACTGTTATAGTGATATACAGTATATACCCTTTAGGAACCCCGTACACAATGATTACACATGTTTAATTAAAACAAACACAGAGTATATATCCAGTCGTTCTGGTGTAAGGATAGGGATCGGGGTCTCCATGCCAAATGTTTTGAGATCGATTACCAGCATATACTCAGGAATTTGAATAGTTTCCGTATAACTATTTCTAATTTTTATTATGGACTTGACATTGCCGCCAAATTTACAGAGAACATAGAAAAGCATACAGAACAAGGACATTCAAGATAATATTATCTGATAGGTGTGATTCAACACAGATCAACCATGGAAGAACAATGGAACTTGAAAGTAATGGCAATATAAACCGAGAATAACGCATACTTTTTCATGTGTAATAAATGAATTATTTTAGTTGGCTCTTCACATATTTCATTTCGCAAAAACAAAGTATACATTCCCTTCCTACAATTTCTCCTGTTAAATTAAAATTCAAATATCTTTAAGTAATATATTTTCTTTTTGTTATGTTATTGTTAAAAAAATGAAAAATGAATGTTATTCTAAAAGTCCACTAACGAGAAAAAGTATAAAATAAAAATAAAAATGGACTATTAACAGTTATTTTAAAAACACAAACTACTCATGTACAACAATAATATCGGATATGTGTACAAGCTTCGTTCCGTCAAACGAACATACTTAGTTTATCTATTAGTAGGCAAGAGCATGAGTCAATATATACATCATCAAAATCATTCCATGTTCGCCTAATCTTTCAACGCTTCCGTCCAGAAACGGAAATACTTAGTTGATGTACCGATAAACAATAACAAGAGTCGATATAAACATTATCAAAATTCAGATATCATTAATGACTGTGTAGCTAAGTTGTTATTCTGTTCATTAATCAATATAATCCAATTTATTTTACAATTTTAAAGACCAACTAGCTGCTTTTACCAATTCTCTGTAAATAACATTAGGTTGCAACTTCGAATGGATAACAAAAATCGTCCTTTTAACTCAATTTTGTAGAGTATATCTCTCTGTTCAATCGTGATTTAAATACGACTGATTTTATCAATTTTGTTTCCAATTTGAGGAGCAAAATAGTTGTCATTATTATACCTGTTTGTTGGTAAATAATATGGGCTTTAAATTTGATAAAATGGCCAAAAGTTTCGGATACAAATTAAAGAAATATTAATATAAAAAAGAAGATGTGGTATGATTGCCAATGAAACATCTCTTCACAAGAGACCAAAATGACACAAAAATAAACAGCTATAGGTCACCGTAGGGCCTATATCAATTAGTCTTTACCTAACAGTCAGCTATAGTAGGTCCCGAAATCACTGCCAAACAATTCAAAACAAAACCAAAACTAACGGCATAATTCATGTAAAAAAATATGAACGAAAAACAAACCATGTAACATTACATCCAACGACGACCAATACATTAATGTCTAGGGTTACTTCTGAATAATTCAGATATAGATACTGTTATAATCATCAAAGATACCGCGGTTTTAATATTGTCCAAACAACAATCAACAGTGTCATTTTAATTTCATCCTACCTTTATTTCACTGCAACGGAATAATGATCAAATCAAAAACATATAAGTCTATGCACACGGAGTAGTTTCAATAGAGATTTCCATAAAAGGCTATTAACTTCATTTCTAAATAAAAAAAATTTAAATAAATAATAACAATGTTCCTAGAAATCGACAACTTGCAACGAATTCCAAGATTAATTATATGAAAACATGACTTAATAAATTGTATGCGCCTTCAGCACTTTTTGAAATAGGTGATAATTAAAGTCATAAAAGATTATACCAACAGATATAAAAAAAAAAATGAAACACACGACGAGATAAATGTAATTCTACGTGTTGTTAGAACCTAATTCTCATTATTTCCAAATTAGTATCTATTATCCATGTATACTACATATAATTAATTATGTACCATACCTAGAAATTGTGTTTGAGCAATCCGTGTTCAAAATAAATAATTACTGCAATAGTGAAGCTTTTTATTCATTAACGCCTTTCGATTTCCTTTTAAAACACAAAAGAAGGAGGTGCGTTAAACGCCTTAATTTTGAGTACTACAAAATCATGTGGTTTTTTGTATCGATCAAGGTTAAAACTTAATCATATTTCAGATAATATAAATATTCATGAAGGTTTAATAGTTGAGATAGAATACTAAAAAAATAAATAAAAAAAACCCATCTCTTTAATTTTTCGATGAATTACACAAATAATCAACTTATTGAACTTTCGAACTAGATGTTAAATACATGATTATCAACATTACTAATCATGCAATCTGCGATGAACGTTTTTCTGTAGCCTTTATATATAGGAAAACATCTTGCTTAATTAATTTAGAACGCGCGTTCACAGTGTAGCTGGTCTTTTTTTAGGATACTAGCTGCATACATCGATCATGGTTTCACTGTGTTAGGGATTTTGTCTAACTAACATTTATCTATATCGTCTTTTTTGTTTACAATTCAGTTATAATGTTATCCTGACTTCCACTATTTGAAGCAAATACATAACTTTTAAATTTTGCTCCATACATGCGATAACCATCAGCGATTCTAGTTTTGTCAAAATAAGGAACTTGCTGGTAGACAGATGGGTTCTGCTGCTGATCCTTGTCCAGTAGAAGTAAAATCACAAAAGTAATGAACTCCGAGCAAAATTCAAGACGGAAAGTACCTTTAACATTATCCTTTAAAATATAAACATTTAAGCAGCTAACTTTTACTTTTATTATTTATTTTTATCGAATAACATATATTTACCCTGCTCGTAGTTTTCAAATATGAATGTAATGTACGGACTCCTAGCGGAGGAAACGGGAACAGCCAAACAACTTTACCCTTTTTCGTCCGCTTCGACCTTTGAAAATACTGTCCTATTAGAATCGAAATAATTCCTTCATATCATGCTCTATGCTCATTTTAACATGGGTAGGCATTATAATTGACCGCATTTTATACCTCGCTAACACTCAGTGTAAAATATCGACAAATGTAATGCCTATCCATGCTAAAATGAGCATAGAGCATGACATGAATGAATTATTTCTTAATAAATATTTTAATATTTGTCTAAAATATAGGTATTTCGTGTTTTTTATGTAATGCATGTCGTCTCATACGTTTAAAAATGTGTCATTAGATATAGGAAGATGTGGTGTGAGTGCCAATGAGACAACTCTCCATCCAAATAACAATTTAAAAAGTAAACCATTATAGGTTAAAGTACGACCTTCAACACGGAGCCTTGGCTCATACCGAACAACAAGCTATAAATTACAAGTGTAAAACCATTTAAACATTGCATGTTTTAATGTAAAATCCTTTGACCCTATCCCTAATTGTTCATTCATCAGTACATGTAACTGAACAAGTAGTTTGTGTTAAATAAATTTATTACTATTTAATGCAGTTAGTGTAATTATATATCTGTCTATTAAGTAATATGATCAATGATGATGTTATTTTGAATAGGCAGAAAAATATATCACAGCCACATAACAAAATCGTGCCCATGAACTGAAAAAACAAAAAAACCTTCAGCCAATCAGAGGACGTGGTACATCGAAATTGAAAATTATTACCAAATAAGGATCGAGTATCTTCATTGTTATAGCATTTATTTTCGAAAAAGATATATTGATTTTTATTTAACTTGAGAAAATACTACTATTCTATATATTTGTGAAAGAATGTTTTGACTTATTTCATCTTTATTTTGATATTTAATACATCATTTGATTGTTGATAGATTAGAGATATTTTATATCTTTAAAACAAAAATATTATCTTTTGTCCTGTCAGTTTTCTATTATAAAAAAACACATATAATAAATCGTCACCATGATATATCATGTATCTATTTATTTTAAAGCTAGTCTTGAATAAAACAGATACTCATCCCTAATATGTCCTACTGAAAATTAAGACATTAATATTCACAAATCATTGAAAAGATTTGTACCAAAATTATAAATATTTAAGTGACTTAAAACATATGGAAGCCGAATGCCTAAGTAAGACTTTTAAATATGATATTAAACAGAAACATGTTTAGAAGTTGTTAACATTATTAATAGCATGTCGGAAAAATCGAGTAATCAAGGTTTTAGATTTTTTTTAAAATTTGAGTTCGAACTACGGTTATTATTTTACACAAGGAGTAGATAAGTCAAACTAAGGATTATTTGAAGTCTCGTGAAATACCCTAGAAAGAATCACTACATGTGTTACTATTTTATCAGGCTACGACATATCTTATCATGTATGTGGAGGTTAATAACGAATTACAGTTAATAGATTTTGTTAACAAAATATAGAACGCAAATTATGCAAAATCAAAGAAACATATTTCTAAACTAGTATCTCAATTGTTTGTAAAACAATTGAAAGGTCTTTCCTGTAAAGATGATGTTTTCATAATGTTCTTTGTACGACCTTTCGTTTGATATACGACAAGCATACCTTCTGAAACTTTTCGCTTTTTACACTTAATGACCTCGATGTGAGATCGGAAGTAGATATATGTAACACAGGGTAGGTGAGCTTTCATTTGATATGCGCCAACGCCATGTTCTTGAAAGTTTGATTTTTGCACTTAATAACCCCATCTAACTTATATTTGGAGGTCGGGAATTTGATATTTCAAATGTACACATCATGACCTTTCATTTGATATATAAAAACCCTATCGTAAAAGATTTTTTTTTGGCACTCAATGACCCCATTCAACCACTTTTTGGGAGACGTCAATTTGAAATTTGAAATGTACGCTTTATGTTCTTTCATTATATATGCGACAACCTTAACATCTGAGAAATTTCAATTTTTGCACTAAATGACCCCACCCTTCCACCTGGGATGAAAAAGAGCTTTAAAATTTTCATTTTTAAGTAGGGTTTATTGAGACCTTCAATTTAATATATCAGATAACCCCATTTGACAAAGTGCAAAAAATGATGCAATATCAACGATATAAATAGAAGTTATGAAACTTACAAAGTCAATGCAAAACATGAAAATTTCAAAATGATTTTTTGGTGTTTTTTTAAATGGATTTTTATTTGGTATTTGGTCAAACAAATGAATATGTTAACCTGTTCAATTTCTTAAACATTTTAAGTGGTAAGCTGTTGTTGATTCAGAAATACATGTCTCCACTCGCAAAACTTCAAACTGCATTATATCTAAAACGACAATAGATATCTCAAATCTGTTAAATGGTAAATGATCTACAGTTAAAGAACAACATTATAGAAAAATAATTAAGACAATTTCAAAGTTCACCAAGGTCACAATTAATCATCAAATATATGATGCAATACCAAACTTGAGAAGCGGAAGTCGTAAAGACATGGGACTATCACCATTCAACTAAGGACCACTTGACATTTCAAATATCTCAAGGTCAAGGTCATAGTATAATGTGAAGGTCAAGGTGAAATTGCACCATGACCTAACATTGACCTCAAATTAAAGGTCTTGAATTACTGATTATCTTTGCAGTATATAGTAGGTTGATATCTGTTACCTTAAAAAAGATATACACAAAATACTAGATTTTTAAGAATCATCCCGTTGTAACTTTTGAACAGACGGTCGGACATTTTGGGGTTTATTATATTAAATGTAGAGCTCGTCGAGAGGAACATTTTATACGCTGTATGTATGCAGCAAAGTCTTATCGTTTTCCTAATATGTAAGCCTTGAAATTGCAGCGTGATTTTATTTTGCACTCTGTGACCTTTGACCTTGAGTGCGTATTGAAGGTTACATGCATTTAAGATTATTGGCGAAGGTCCCAAGTCTCTACGACTTCCGGTTCTCGAAATACAATTTTTCTTAAATTGTGTACAATTTTTCAATGGGAATTACTCCTTATAAGGGTTAATAACAAAATGATTGTATATGTTCATTAACATTGCAAACAGTTCCTGTACATTTTGCCGTTTTCAAATCGATTCTATCTCTTATACTTTTTAAGAAAAATGCAAAAGTAAGAAATAGTTTCAAGGGGATATAACTCTCATAGGGGACGATGAATTCCTATTCAGCCTCATATGGTAATACATAATGATGAGATGTACCTTTTGTCCAAATAAGGTCATGATATCTTTAAAAACAACGAAGGGGGCCATGTTGAAAAAAAATCAATAACTTCTTAAGGGGATGATGAAATCCTACAAAAGGTCATCAGGTAACAGTTCATGATGAGGTCTATTGATTGTTCAAATTTGGTATTGATAACTCCAATAGAAGCGTTAGGAGGGTGTGCCAAACAAAGGCTGGAAGAAAAAAAAAACAAAAACAAAAAACAAAAAAAAACATTAGAAAAACAATAAAGTCTTTCTGTAAAATCTATATTCTTGAAAACCTTACTTTCGGAGATTAACGATCGAGTTCCTCACATAAAAACTGATGACTATGACAATAATTAGTACGTTCTGTCAATAGCCTGTGAATTATGGGTTGAAGTAAAATAATTGCAAAAAAGAATATATATAAACATTTCATCCTTTTTAATAGCTCATGGGGATAAATAATTTTCCTTTTGATAAATGGAATCAATCTGTTATCTAATTTCTGTTGACAATATGACAATTAAACACTATGTTGTTAGCAACGCTTTTTTGGTATTAAAAGAAAGATATTTTTTTAATTAAGGGACTCCGTTTGGATATGCCAACGAGAGCACAAGAACTGCATTTGTATTTTCAAACGTAATTAGATATATTGTTTATGTTTTACAATTACTGTCATTTTCATATTTGGACTCTTTCAAACTAATTTGGACCAATGTGTTTACATTTATTGATTTGCACTACCGGCTTGGATGTGAATGAACTGTGACATATTCAAATCCATTTTATAAAACACAATATCTCATATATTGGTACCGATAATCTAACATAATATTTCAAGTTTGTATACAAAAGCTAGTTTCCCCATCTTCAACACCATGCCACAGACAGGATCTCACTCAAAGCCATTCCTGCTTTTTCTAATCAGGGAAAGTGACAAATTCTTCTTGAAATGACCAAGAGACCCTTATCTTATTCATTCTTCATATGAATATTGTTTGAAATCAAAATGCAGTATATATTTGGAGGAATTGAATTTATCAACCTTTGCTGAAATAGTCACATGATATTAGTCATTATATTTATAATATGAAATGTAAAGAAACTAACGGTCTAATTTATAACAAAACAATTTCGAAAAACAAATATGACAGACAAAAACTAATTATATAACGACAACCACTGGACTACAGGCACACATTGAAGTGGCGGGGATAAAGATGTCTGTGTGCACTTAACCCTTCCGGACCGATCTGGAACAGCGGTGTAACAGCACAACATGAACCCTAGTGTCAAATTAAAAGTTTACTAACGAGAAAAGAGAAAAAAACTTAATAGACAAAAACAATTACCGATTCAAAATTATTGTCAAGACGTAAATTGCACAAATACAACGGTATAACCAGCTTTTACAATCATGTCTTCCGTCAAGAAACCGAAATACTTAGTTTATCTATCAAATCTTCCGTCCAGAAACGGAAATACTTAGTTTATCTTACAACATACAATAACACGAGTCAAAACACGCATCCTCATCAATTTAAATGCATCATCAAAATCATGTCATGGTCACCTATCCCATCAAATTATATCTTTATGTTAGAAAACAACTTACATGTACTTGATAATATAAGAAATTCAATCTGTTGAAACATTTAGACGATATCAACATAATTTGGCACTGGTTTCGTAAATATATATACAGATAAATTGGCAGCATCGTAACGTTGAATATGAAAAAGAATAGTCATCAAGAAATTTAAAGCTTTCAATTTCTTTAAATTGAAAAACTGGCAAAACTGTTGAAATAGCCTCATTAGGAGACCTTGCCATAACAAATTAGACAAGAGCCGACGATTCATCGAAGATTATTGTTCATGTGAAAATATCTTTTTGAATAAGAAAAATAGCCACTTTGTATGTTGTCCTTAAATTTGTTTAAATGGCAATTCCTGACCAAATATGTCAATTTTGACAAGTTCATTACGTCATACGGATAACAGAAATGACTTTTAAACTAAGTTCACTCTGTTCATTTATCAATAAGATTTAAATGATTTTACCCTTTTTACAATTTGAGGGGCTAAACACTGCTTTTATCATACCTCTTTCACTGTAAATAACATGTGCTTTAATAATGAAAAAAATAGATTGATATTAAGATATAACGTTAAAGGGATACTATAAATCGCTTGTAAAAATACCTCTGTTTATTCACGATTAGAAATAAAATGATGTTACCATTTTTACAATAACAGGGGCCAAATGGCTAGTTTTATCATGATGATTGGAATGAAGTTATAGCATTTATTTTCGAAAAAGATATATTGATTTTTAACTTACTTGAGAAAATACTACTATTCCATTTGTAAAATAATGTTTTGACTTTTTTCATCTTTATTTTGATATTTTAACTACATCTTTTGATTGATGATAAATTAGAGATATTTGCATATCTTTAAAACTAAAATAGGCTTTCTCGTCGTCCTGTCAGTTTTATTATAAAAAAAACACATATAATAAATCGTCACCATGATATATCATGTATCTATCTATTTTAAAGCTAGTCTTGTATAAAACAGATACTCATCCCTAATATTTCCTACTGGACATTAAGACATAAATATTTACCAATCATTGAAAAGATTTGTACCAAAATTATAAATATCTAAGTGACTTAAAACATATGGAAGCCGAATGCCTAAGTAAGACGTTTAAATATGATATTAAACAGAAACATGTTTAGAAGTTGTTAACATTATTAATAGCATCTCGGAAAAATCCAGTAATCAAGGTTTTAGATTTTTTTTTAAATTTGAGTTTGAACTATGGTTATTATTTTACACAAAGAGTAGATAAGTCAAAGTAAAGATTATTTGAAGTCTCGTGAAATACCCAAGAAAGAATCATTACATTTGTTACTATTTTATCAGGCTACGACATATCTTATCATGCATGTGGAGGTTAATAACGAATGTATGTACAGTTAAAAGATTTTGTACACAAAATATAGAGACCGCAAATTATGTAAAATCAAAGAAACACATTTATAAAAAAACTGTAAAATCTATATTCTTGAAAATCTTACAATCGGAGATTAACAATTGAGTTCCTCACAAAAACTGAAACCTATGACAATATTTATTACGTTCTGTCAATAGCCTGTGAATCATGTGTTGAAGTAAAACAATTGCAAAAAAAAATATTTATAAACATTTCATTCTTTTTCATAGCTCATGGGGATAAATATTTTTTTTTTAAAAATGGAATCAATCTGTTATCTAATTTCTGTTGACAATATGACCATTACACACAGTGTTGTTAGCAACGCTTTTTGGTATTCAAAGAAAGATATTTTTTAATTAAGGGACTCCGTTTGGATATGCCAACGAGAGCACAAGAACTGCATTTGTATTTTCAAACGTAATAAGATATATTGTTTATGTTTTACAATTACTGTCATTTTCATATTTGGACTCTTTCAAACTAATTTGGACCAATGTGTTTACATTTATTGATTTGCACTACCGGCTTGGATGTGAATGAACTGTGACATATTCCAATCCATTTTATAAAACACAATATCTCATATATTGGTACCGATAATCTAACATAATATTTCAAGTTTGTATACAAAAGCTAGTTTCCCCATCTTCAACACCATGCCACAGACAGGATCTCACTCAAAGCCATTCCTGCTTTTTTAATCAGAAAAAGTGACAAATTCTTTTTGAAATGACCAAGAGACCCTTATCTTATTCATTCTTCACATGAATATTGTTTGACATCAAAATGCAGTAAACATTTGGAGGAATTGAATTTGTCAACTTTTGCTGAAATAGTCACATGATATTAGTCATTATATTTATAATATGAAATGTAAAGAAACTAACGGTCTAATTTATAACAAAACAATTTCGAAAAACAAATATGACAGACAGAAACTAATTATATAACGACAACCACTGGACTACAGGCACACATTGAAGTGGCGGGGATAAAGATGTCTGTGTGCACTTAACCCTTCCGGACCGATCTGGAACAGCGGTGTAACAGCACAACATGAACCCTAGTGTCAAATTAAAAGTTTACTAACGAGAAAAGAGAAAAAACTTAATAGACAAAAACAATTACCGATTCAAAATTATTGTAAAGAAGTAAATTGCACAAATACAACGGTATAACCAGCTAAGTTTACAATCATGTCTTCCGTCAAGAAACCGAAATACTTAGTTTATCTATCAAATCTTCCGTCCAGAAACGGATGTAATTAGTTTATCTTACAACATACAATAACACGAGTCAATACACGCATCCTCATCAATTTAAATGCATCATCAAAATCATGTCATGTTCACCTGTCCCATCAAATTATATCTTTATGTTAGAAAACCACTTACATGTACTTGATAATAAAAGAAATTATGTTGAAACATTTAGACGATATCAACATAATTTGGCACTGGTTTCGTAAATATATATACTGATAAATTGGCAGCATCGTAACGTTAAATATGAAAAAGAATAGTCATCAAGAAATTTAAAGCTTTCAATTTCTTTAAATTGAAAAACTGGCAAAACTGTTGAAATAGCCTCATTAGGAGACCTTGCCATAACAAATTAGACAAGAGCCGACGATTCATCGAAGATTATGGTTCATGTGAAAATATCTTTTTGAATAAGAAAAATAGCCACTTTGTATGTTGTCCTTAAATTTGTTTAAATGGCAATTCCTGACCAAATATTTCAATTTTGACAAGTTCATTACGTCATACGGATAACAGAAATGACTTTTAAACTAAGTTCACTCTGTTCATTTATCAAAAAGATTAAAATGATTTACCCTTTTTACAATTTAAGGGGCTAAACACTGCTTTTATCATACCTCTTTCACTGTAAATAACATGTGCTTTAATAATGAAAAAAATAGATTGATATTAAGATATAACGTTAAAGGGATACTATAAATCGCTTGTAAAAAATACCTCTGTTTATTGACGATTAGAAATAAAATGATGTTGCCATTTTTACAATTAGAGTGGCCAAATGGCTAGTTTTATCATACCGATTTTTTTCTGTTAAGAACATGTGATTTGATAATGATAAAATTTTCATTGATATTAGGATATAACGTTAAAGGGGTACTATAAAATCGCATGTAAACATAATCGTTTAAATTACACCCCTCTGTTTATTCACAATAAGAATCAAAATGGTTTTACATTTTTTACAATTTGAGGTTCAAAATAGTTGCTATTTTCATGCATCTTTCTCTTTAAATAATAAGTGGTCTTCATCTGAAAAAAAAATGGAAATAATTGTAGGATTTAAGGTAGCACAATACAAAGATTTTTTCACACCCAATCAGACAACTTTAAACTGATGTAAGTCATTTAATCCGTCTTTATTTTTTATAAATGAAGTACCAAAAGAAAGAAGAAAGATTAATCTTTCAAATTGTGATAATTTCATTATGACATAATTATTACATAATTTATTATTATGTAATTAGTTGCTATATTGTGATGTCCACAATTGAATGAATTTAGCGTCTTTGTTCTTCATAGCATCCCAAAATAGATACTTGTACAACACAGCTTGACCTCCAAAACTATGAAGATGCTATGAATAACAAAGAAGCTAAATTCATTCTCAAGTATGGACTACACAATATGGCAACTAATTACATAACAATTAATTATGTAATATGTAATTATGTAATAATTATGTCATAATGAAATTATCACAATTTGAAAGAATAATCCTTCTTCTTTCTTTTGGTACCTCATTTATAAAATTTAAAGAAAGATGAGTGGAATTACATCAGTTAAAAATGTCTGATTGGGGATAGGGGTATTGTGCTACTAAAATTGAAGTATATTATTTTGCGAATGCTTATGCTAAACAAGTCAGATGTTAAGGCTATTAAAATAAACAAAAATACAGATATTATTAATTAGTACGCAGAATTTTTTTCAGGCTAAACAACACTCACCAGTTGCTCTTTATTAATTAACATAAAACAGATATGCCTTTCCAAAAACTGTAGCAATTTAAGAGAAAAAAAATGATATTTTTTCATATTAGCTTTATTTTACTGATTCAGAAACGTAATAATATTCAAGTCAAGAGATACGAGTCTATATACAAGGAGTAGATTCAGCAGAGATTCTAAATGAAAAAGAAACAATTGCATTTTTCCTAGAAAAATAATAAAACAAAATCACAGCAAAAAGTGCAGCTTTTTATTGAGGAACTCCTTTTATTGTCCGTTTGAACCGTTAAAAGTCTTAATTAGGAATATATTTCAATACCATGTGCTTTTTGTTTTTATCAACGTTGAAAACAAATTATATTTCAGATACTGTGAACATTCATAAAGGTTTAACAGTCAAAATGAAGCATTACTACAAATACATGAAATATGAAATAAGACTTATTCTAGAAAACAATTATTTATATAAATTTTATTTTTTTCATGGTTTACAGACTAACTAGTTAGTGTTAAGAAGACAAGCTCGTACAAACTTCAACTTTTATCTATCACTAGTCTAAACTGTCTTGTATTTGTCGGTCTGTTATAGAAAACAAATGTTGAATACACGAGTCAATAAATACATCATCACAATTATTCATGATATCTGCTATCAAAGTATATATTTATGTAGGAAAATAACTTCATTTTAAAATGCGCTGAGAAAAAGACGACGTGAACAGAATTTAACACTGGCAACGATAAGATGTGATGTTTCATTGGTAACGTGACAATGTTAAATATAAAAAAAACCATCTGGCATCAAAAGTTGCAAGCCTTCAAAATACGAATTAAGTGCAATATAGGAAAACAGTTGATATAGCCGCATTATGA
Source organism: Mytilus edulis (assembly GCF_963676685.1). Lineage (NCBI taxonomy): Eukaryota > Metazoa > Mollusca > Bivalvia > Mytilida > Mytilidae > Mytilus > Mytilus edulis. The sequence continues at coordinate 63,771,469 of NC_092354.1, read as the reverse complement.
ATTTTCGTCATTAAATCTAGATATGATCCAAGGCATTACACAACAAGCAGATATACTTTTGTTACAAAATGTGTGTAAACTGTCGGACAAATAAGTCAAAGGAATACCGTAAATAACTATTTACCTAAATTATCACTCTGTTCATTTATAAATAAGATTCAAATGTTTTTTACCATTTTTACAATTTCAAGGGCTAAATAGGCGCTTTTTTCAAACCTCTTTCATACAGACAGCCATGTTCACTTTCAAATCATTAGATACATGGATCAAATATCGATGAAAAAGAAGTTTAGGTCAGATGATACCTGCCAAACATATACCCTTACAATCATGCCGTACACCAAATATAGGTGACCTATAGCTTACATATAAAAAAAACCCAGATCAAATCACTTAAACTTCACATGGTGCAATGAACCGTGAAATGAGATCAAGATCAAATAACATCTGCCGTACTGACATGTACATTATAAATTTTTCCATAAAACCAGATATAGATGACCTATTGCATACAGTTTTAAAAAACGAGGTAAAAGTAAGATGACACCTGCCAGTTGAACATGCGCACCTAACAATCATTCCATACAGCAAATATAGTAGACCTATTACTAAAAGTATCTGAGATATGGACTTGACACTTAAAACTTAACCTTGTTTGCTAATCATTGAAATGAGGTCGAGGTCAAGTGAAAACTGTCCGACGGGCATGACGACAATACAAGATATGCACAAACCAAATGCAGTTATCATAATTTTCATGATAAGAGAGGAAACAAATAATCACTGAACTATGAAAATCACATCAATGACAAAGGACATATGACAGACGGAAACCTCATAACATACGGTATAAATACACAAAGTATGAAGCATTCAGTTCTTCTACCTTTTGAAATATTTAGCTTTTAAGTAATTAGTTCACGCCGCCGCCGCCACTGGATCACTATACCTATGTCGAGTTTTCTGTCACAGAAGTCACAGGCTTGTCAAATAAATCAATCTTCAGCGATATGTAGTATCTGTATGATGTAGAAAATGATGAGAACTCCAAGAGAAGTAAATAACAGCTTAATATAGGCCTGATAACTCACTCCTATTTAGAAAAAAGTAAAATCCCGATGATTGTAGGCCAACCAACAAGCCACACTTGTGAAAAGTAGTTAAATATATAGATTGATAAACGTCTGACAATTCATACTACTGATTAAAGGAGTTTCATATACACAATCACTCAAACTGTATTCTAAAATAACAATAGACTTTTTTTTTTTTTTTTTTTTTTTTTTATATTTAACATATTTTATTAATAATCACCTGTTACATCAACCCTCAGTTGCCCAGGGAACAACTAAGGGGGCCCCATTTTTACAGACTCATTTGTCGGGGAAAAGCAAATGAGAAAAAAAACTCCCACTATAAATTATTAACATCCACCTTTATAAATATTATCTATCCTTGTACAAATGTACCTGTACATGTAGTCCTTATCGATCTATATATCTATACCTCTCACCATATATAATTATTTGAATAAAGTATGTTTTTATCATTTTTTATTTCTCACAAAGGCTACCTGTATTTATTAAGCAGTTTCAATTTTATCGTACATCACGTCTTTTGTTATGTTAATTTCAATTACATTAAATTTCTGGTCGAGTGATCATTTACCACGTGCGATTTGTTAAAGGGATGTGTACATTTAGTTCATTCATAAATAAAATGGATTAATGATTTTGATTCCCAATAAGGATTAATTTCAAAGATATGGTGAGTAAATATTTGTTTATAATATGATACATCATGTCTTGTTACAATTAGATGATATACATGAATACATACACAACAGAAATAATTACATGTAGGGAGTTGAGAGCAGTGTACATATTATTGTTCAATCAGTATCAAAGAGATCATTGCACTGACCTGACCACGCAAAATATATATTCATATACAAAAAATGTCAGACATAGTGGAAAAGGCTTCTATCTTCGTATTCGTTTTAAGATATTTGTGCAAAAACTGCATTTCATGTTTTATCATATTTAAAATCATCGCTTTACTTATCTCTTTCTTTTGATATTTTGCGATATTTCTAGTTTTCCAGATAACCCATTTCGTGATTATAAGCACCGTATCTAAAATTTGGGTATAAGATGCATCTGCATTAATGACCCCAAAAATTATACTTATTTCCGATTTTTGTAATTTTGGGATATTTAATTTTGAACAAAATTCCCTTATTTTCTCAAAAATTTCCTGCCAAACGTGTTCCACCAGTTTACAATAAATAAAAAGATGAAATAGTGATTCTTTTTCATTGCAAAAGTGACACTTCCCGTTTGAGCGATTCATTTTTTGTATTTTTTCTTCAGTGTAAATTATATTATGTAGTAACTTCCATTGAAGTTGTTTAATTTTCCTGTTAGCTAAATTGTTATTCAAAGTTTCCCAAATGTAATTCCATGGTAGTTCCTTCCCATATTGTAAATTCCACTTCAACTGACTATTTGGAGCTGTTTTATTCTCATAAAAGTATCTAATATCTTTAAGGCATAATTTTTTGGCCTCAACGGCAACTCCATTTTTTATAAATTGACAAGAATTTATTATTTTTATAGGTCTATCAGAATGACTTTGTATGCTAGAATCTGTTTTTAAAACGTCAATTTGTTGAGGTGTTAACGAAGATTTAATGCGACTATATTGTGCAATCCAATTCCTTTTATCTTTAAGACTTTTAAAAATATCAAAAGAAGTTTTAAAGGATTTATTGTTTAAGTCCCATATATCTTTAATTTTTTTTATTCCACTGGAGGCAAAGTTTGCATAATATAATGCATGTCCCTTGAACTTAAATTTACAATTGCCGAAAATATTTTCTTCTAAAAGGTCCTCTTTCGTGACCGATTTTTGGATTTTCTGTAAGTCGGTCCAGGAAATTAAGAGTTTTTTATAATATTTGGACATTTGTATTTGCCTAAAACATGTAGTGTCCGAACAAGAACATATAAAAAAATCTGTATCATATTTTTCGTCTAGTGACGTTAACCAGTATTTTCCTATTGCATTCCATTTTTGTGTTTTTGAGTTGACAATACTGTACATACTTTTCACTTGTTTTGATTTAATAAAGTCTCTTAAGTTTATCATTCCTATCCCCCCTTTTTCTTTCGGTAAACAGCACACTGTTCTAGCGATTTGGTTTGTTTTCCCATCCCATATAAAGGACCATATAATATTATTTATTTGTTTTTCGTATATATCCGGGATACCTCTCATTTCAATTTCGTATCCAATGACGGACAGTACAAAGGATTTAATAATTAAAACTTTTCCCGTAAATGTGAGATCTCTTGATTTCCAAACTTCCATACAGCTTTTTATTTTATTTATTTTTTCTAACCAAATTTGATCTAAGTCCACCCCGTATCCATGTAGTACCCCTAGTGCTTTCAACGGACGCTTAGACCATTTAATTTTGTTAAATTTTGTTTTTTTATTTCGCCACTTGCCTAAATACATGCCAACAGTCTTATCCATATTCATTTTAGCCCCCGAAGCATTTTCGTACAGTTTTAAAGTTTTAAATGTTTCTTCGATAGACTCCTCGCTTTTATTAAAGAGTTGAGTATCGTCAGCAAACATATTTAGCTTTGTTTCAATAAAGTCCCCCGTTCTAGTAGGAAGTTTTATTCCTTTTATATTAGGGTTGTTTCTTATTGATGCTGCAAGTGGTTCTGCTTGCAGGATATATAACATCGGGGCTATTGGGCATCCTTGACGAATTGAACGGGTTATGCCTACGAATCTAGACGTAAACCCATTCGTATGAATGCACGTCTTAGCGTTAATGAAAAGCATTTTTACCCAACTCCTGAATTTTTCCCCAAACCCAAATTTTAATAAGCAAAAATCGATCCATTCCCATTCCGCCCTATCAAATGCTTTTTGTTGATCTAAAAATAATATCGCACCCTCCTCATCTTCTAACTCACAAAAATCTATAACATCTTGTAATAATCTATTGCCTTGAAAAATGTTGCGCCCTTTGACAAACCCTTTTGATCGAAATCAATTATTTGCGGTAATACATTTTTTAACCTTTCCGCGAGTACTTTTGAAATAATTTTATAATCCGTGTTCAAAAGCGTTATAGGACGCCAATTTTTTATGTCTTCTCTCTCCCCAGACTTAAACATAAGCGTTATCATACCTCTGTATTGGGATTCACAGAGCAAATTGTTGTCAAAAATTTCTTTAATAACAATAGACTTAACAACACTTATTTTATAAATAATAAAAACAACTATAAAAAAAACTTGATATTTGATTTTTATTGAAAATAAACAGTCGAGGCAAATGGGATATACCACAATATTGGAAAAAAATATATTTTAATTGATATATTGGATCAAAGTGGAGTTTTCTGTCTTAGACGCTTCGTGTCAAAACGGACACGGGAGAAATTAACGTTTGTCTCATACAAAGTTTCAAGAAGGACTATTCATTATCATAATAAGTTAAAACTCGAAATATATTTTTTTTATAATAAGCTCCGGTTATTACTAATTCGTTAGGTCGCAAATTAGTCTCTTGTTTATATTTTTTTTTTATTAAAAATAGTTCTATTCAGAAAATATTGTTGTTATTTGTTAAATTTGGTAATTTTCATTTCCTTTTCTTCTATTTCGCTTCTTACTTAAATTCTAAAAGGAGAATGATCAAAACTAAACGTTCAGTTTAGTATTTTTAATGATTGTTAAAATATCTTAACTTCCATATTTTAAAACGAAGTTTATGATTTTAAAATTCTATTTATTTGGTGACGTTTTCAAAGTTTAAAAAATAAAACATTTGGAATTTTGATATTTAAAAAATTGTTAAAAAATAAAAAAAAAAATCTTTTATGTGAATAAACTCATCATAGATACCAGGATTACAATTGTATGTTCACGCCAGACGAACGTTTCGTCTACAAAAGACTCGCTCGAATAAAAAAATGTTTAAAAGGTCAAATAGAGTACGAAGTTGGAGAGCATTAAGGACCCAACCTTCCTAAAAGTTTTACCAAATAAGGTCTGATATAAAGTCAACACGCAGCTGTCATTTCGTAAATAAACGACATCAGATTTTTTATTGTACAGCTGATAAAAGTAGAACGTATTGACTGTACGAGAAAAGGTTGAAATGATAGACTCACAAGTAAATATGTGCTATGTCTCCTTTCTATTGCTGTTTTAATCAACTGGTAAATCCATCCACGGTAACTTCCGTAGATTCAAAGCAGATGACACACTTAACCGGTAGTTGAAACGGCCATAGCAGAGGGTTTTAGTGGGTAATTTATATCCAGTTCCCTCCATTTACTGAAATGGAAAATCGGTGAAAAACTTTTCCAACATATCGCATTTAACAACCCCCCCCCTTTTTTCTACAATTTCCCGTTCCGTCGTTTCCATGTTCCGATGTAGGCCTGACTTTGGTCTCAATAAGGAACAGGCATACTCATGATACTGGTTTCACTAAGAAGACACAGAAGTTACAGATATTTTTCAAATTTTACACATTCGTATAAAATGGAAACATTATCATTTGCCTATCTCCTACCAACGTTGCAACATAAAAGATAGTGCACGGGACGGTTGATAAATATAGGGACAACTAAAGAACTTCACCATAAAAAAACAAGGTCTGCTTAATACTCGAAAGTTGTTTTAAATTCCAACATAAGAGATGATTTCAATCAAATGCAGATTTGCAAGTGGCCAAGGGACAATGTTCCCATTAATGAGTTACATGTGTTGTAAATGCTTAGAATTTTAATATGCCCCCCTAATAAAGTTGTTTACACAAAATGTGTTTACACAATATGTCAATTTCTAAATCGTCTCGTATTTATTTAAAAGTTGTGAATAAATTTTATAGAAACAATTAAAGATCAAAATTTAAACGCATTTCTGAAAATTAGCTTATAATTTAAGATAAGCCTGAAATATAAAAAAAAAATGACTAGTAATATTTCAAAAGCTACAAAACATTTATAACGTAAAGGCGTGTTCCCCCTCTCTTTACTGAACAAGAAAATCATTAACTGTGGGTATATCATATAATCTGCATGTAAGGATAGCAAAAAACAAAGAAAAAAAGATCGACAAAAACTGTTTGTAACATGATGACAATGATGTGTCTAAAGTCTTCAAGACTAGAAAAATGTTAAAATGTATATATACATGTGCAAAATAGTCCAATTTTTGGATTTTCAGATGTTGACCTCGTGTCACAAATACAGAGATATTTTTTTTAGTTCTTATGATTGTTGTCTTATTGACGTATAACCGACATCTCTACACTCTTATCGCTGTGCATTTTCATCTTAATTTGTTCATTTAATGAATGGCTATCATTTATTTTGAATTTATTGAACCATAAAACTAATTTTTGACTCTTCACATTGAATAATTCGCGAAGCGGATTATGTAAAATGTGAAGAGTCAAAAATTAGTTTTATGGTTCAATAAAATCAAAATAAATTATTGCCATTCATTATAAATAAATTTCTATAAAAAATACGGCTCAAAGAACTTTTTATATTATTTACCTTGACAATATCAACGTACACACATGTTGGCGTATGAATACACAACGTCAGAGTGGGCGTGTCACCATAAAAATTGACAACATTGAAAATAAAACTAATAATTTTAACCAATCAGAAGACAGTAAATACATAAAATGTATTTATATACCAATGTTTAAATTTGATTATCTGGATCTTACTCAGACACTACTAAACATTCGTTATATATGCAGAACAATGCATGTATTTAAAAAATAAACACTTTCAACAAATATTCAATCATGATTATTAGAGCAGGCTACACATTTCAGCTAGCGAACTCTTTTTTAAAGGTTATGTTGACGAATACGGACCACGTCTATATATATATACATGTTTATAAAAAGTGTATTTTCACCTTTATTCTCCATGTACATACTAACATAAGAGAGTCAACACATGAATTCAGTTAAATTGTAAAGAAAATAAAAGTCTTTCGTAGATGCAGATATGATAGTTCTATCAGGATAGACATTTATCATTTAGTTTCATAGATCAAAAATATGTATTGTAATACATGACTGTAGACTGTTTTGTTTCTTATTTTAAAAGTCTTTCAAGGAAGATAATTGGGCCAGAATGCCAGGAGCTTACATTATTTAAAATTAAAGGATTTAACACCCACGAAGGACTGGAATTGCATGACCTCTTAATGTGAGACTGACAGTTGAACACTTTACGACTTCCATTGTGGCAATCCTCTGTAAGGTAATCAATTTATTCAATTTACTGTAAAATTTTACAGCTCAAAAACCTGTAGTATAATGGTTCCTTTATCTATTGACTTCTTTTAGATGTTCGCATCAAGCTTAACATGCATCCGATGTTATTTGACATGCCACGTATTTCCCCGTTATTGGTAAACTTTCCGATTTACGACTGCAAAGACCCAGCCGGGAATTTGCGACCAATATTTCTTATTTCGTAAATCGTAAATCGTCAATATTTGTGAAACGGTCGCATATCGTAAACATAGTCGGACGACATTTTTCAATATTTACGACCTTTTGTAAAACGGTGGCCTGGACTAGTAAAACACAGCAAGAAAATCGTCATCCTTTTACAGCTGTACCTTTCAAACTGAACTTTAACATTTTAAAGAATAAATACAGAAGTTGCGTTTTATGATTTGTATTATCCGTAAACGACATATCAATAATATGTTAAACATTGAGAAGTTCAAGTGAACAATTCGACACTAGGGAAAAAGACGGTAGGTTGACCTTTACATGCTTTACGAAAGGAATGACCTCTTAGTTTAACCACTATACCCCTTTCTATAACAGACTATACTAAACAACAACTGAAATAGACTCATAAGATAAGATAAGATAAGATAATTTTATTAACCAATTATGGTGACCAAAATTTGAGCTATACAATCAAATGAATTACAAAATAAAACTCGGTAAATGATTAAAATAATTAAAGTACAATTAAACTAAAAAACATGAATACACATATAGACTGATTATAAACCATGTTATTGACAAAACATAAAGCTATTTTGGGTGCCACTGTAAACTGGAGAAATTACATAATTTGTATAGTCCTAGGTCTAAAATTACATAATTTGTATAGTCCTAGGTCTATGGGAAACAACTCCTGATCGTTTTTATTACATATATATATATATATGTTTCTTATATTTTTATATGAAACGTTATCAATGTTGCTATACAAAATGCAAATATAAAAATTCAATCATAATACGAATTTAAGCCGGTTTATATCATTTTTTTTTAAACCAGCATATACAAATATTTTGTAATGTTCCATTAATTTACAAATTGATCAATTAAAATGATTCAAAACTTGACTCATGAATAATCTCTGAATAATACTGTTAACTACTACATGTACGAACTATTTGGAAGTATTTTAGAACCATTGAAATAAATCAATTACATGATAAAATAGCATTCAGTGTAAAAACTCATCAAAATACATAACTTATAAATTAAGTAAAATCAATTGAAGTATTGCAAACCTAATTAAATCAAAATGCTGAGCCATTTCTGGCTAAGGTCACCAATGCACGGGAAAACCAACATCTTCATTTATTTTGAACGAACAACGCATGCAAGTTGGTGATTTTGTTTGTACGGTAGAGAAAGAAAAACTCCACATTTAGCTAAAACTTCATAAATATTTTGCAATGACGATCCACCACTGACATATTCAGGTTAAATATCAATGCAGACACAAGATCCAGCAGCCTCGTTATCATGGTCATTTGAAGCCAGATATCCAGTGTACTCAATGTTCCATCCTGTATAACACCTGTTCTTCCCAGCAATCATTATAACACTAGACGCCTGTTTCACTCTGCATACAGCACATGTAAGATCCTGTCCGTCGCTGTTTGAACCAAATAAATCCGTATTGAATTCCGCCTTATACATACGACCATAGTCACTTCCACTTGTCTTTACAAAATCAGGATCTAAAGTTAGACATACTGGTTCTGCAGCTGATCCCGGCTCGCTGTATCGCCCACAACATTCATACCATAAACATAGATTAAAAAAATCTCAGGTTCATACTTTTGAATAATTATTACATGCATAAGTTGCAGGGATTAACGCGATTAATGAGAATGTTCCAATGTTAAGGTTTATTTAAGTGACTAATTACTCGTGGTAAAGACGTTTTAAGCACTATATGATACCTGATGACTCCTAATACAATGGATACAGGAAGCCCGTGAATAACCCACGTTTCAGTGAAAACGTTCAGGAGACAAATGAGAATCCTAATCATTCGGAGTCGGACGCACTTGAAAAGATATGTTTTATCGAACGAATTTAGTCTCGACAAGCTTTTTATCACTATGAATGAACTACTGAGTTCTTTAAATATAGGAGCACCAGTACAGTACAGTTAATATTACTATATCATACAACAACAACCGACATGTAAAATGATCAAAAATGCATATGATTTTCACGTCAATTTTGCATGAATCCACGTGAGACTCACAAAATTGCTCGTTTAAGGTGAAATTTTCAAATTTGATGCGACTGCGAGTGTGAGGTTTAGCAAGCTATAACACCAGCTTTAACATTTTCTCAGAGTTCAGTATTTTACTTCAAATGAAAGGTTCAAATGAATTGATTGATTAAGAATGGACATTAAGGAGGCACGCGGGTATACAAAATTCTGCAAAAAATTAAACATTTGTTTTTTTATTACAATTTTTGTTATTACACTATTAAATAAATTCTAACTATAACTTTCATTTGACTTTTGGACCAGTTAAAATCTCGGTCTATTTCTGTAATTTATTCTTACATACTTTTGTTTTTTTAACCCTGTATGCTTACATTGCCTATGTAAATTTAAAAATTGTTTGTATGCACATTGAACGACAAATTAATGTGACGTATAAAAAAAAATCTGACGTCAGACACTCAAATCAATCAATGTGTTCGTAAATAGTACATGTTTTTGTGTTCTGTTAAATTGTTTCTTTTAAAATTGTTATACGATGATGGCTGATGTACCCATGTTTTGACTATTTTATTAATTGTGACTGTTTATTTAACGCATCATGTAAATATAATGGAATTTGATGAGACTGTTATTAAAGTGAGAAGGTTAGCGCTATAGAACCAGGTTTAATCCATCATTTTCTACATTTGAAAATGCCTGTACCAAGTCAGGAATATGACAGTCTTTGTCCATTCGTTTTTGATGCGCTTTGATATTTGATTTTGCCATGTGATTATGGACTTTCCAAATTGATTTTCCTCTGAGTTCAGTATTTTTGTGATTTAACTTTTTAGTAATTATTCTATAATATGGTACACAAATACCAAAAAACAAATCAATTTGGTTTGACCACAGATGACTTTGGAAACGTTTATATCGTTGAAAAGGCTTCAAATGATCTCCCTGTGGTGTAAAAATGTAATTTTTTACGTTTAAATTGGAATTTCTTTTTTAACTCATCGGTGACCTATATTTATTATTATTGTTTTCTAAGAAGCTGAACATAAACTAAATAATTGTATAATTAAGCGATTTCTGTAATTAAGTTCTGTTTTTTTGTTTTATTATTTCGACGACAACTAAATACAATAAAACAGCATACAACCCCTTTATTATAATGTAAAATATCTGCCAAGATATAAAAAAAATTTCAATCACTGGTTGATTCGATACATTTATCATGATTACTAAGAAGTGATAACATATTTTTCATTTTATATAATGGTCATTCATCAATAGTTGATGAAATTTAAACTAAATAAAATGCACAACAAAATAACTACCTAAATAGACTAACTCCGTTTGGTTACCCGTACACTGCTTACACGACCATCGTACATATGTGGTACCATGTGCTACAATACACAAATATATCATATACCATGCTCGCCATCACGAGTTATTTGACCGTTATGGAATAACTGTTTCACAGATGATATCGAATATGCTGCCTATTCATGAATGTCTCCTACCGAAGCAGACTTGATTTGTAAAAACATGAGCAACACAATGGGTGCCACATATGGAGGAGGATCTGTTTACCTTTCCGGAGCACCTTGGTCATCCTTAGTGTTTAGCGGGTTCGTGTTGCTCATCAGTCTTTAGTTTACTATGTTGGTTCTTGTGTACATTTAAATGTTTGTTTGTCTCTTTCATTTTCAGCCTTGACGTTGTCAGTTTTTTTTTCAGTTTATGGATTTGACTGATCCTCTGGTATCTGTCGCGACTCTCTCATGGGGAAACGCTATCAGATTAAGACGATGTTATGTGAACATACAACGTATTAAGACGCTGTGTTTATACGTTTACTGATAAAACGTCTTACTCTAAAAACAGATAAAAGACGGACGAAAGAACCCAAAGAGACAGTCAAACACATAAATCGAAAATAAGCTAACAACGCCTGGCTAAAAATAAAAGAAGACAAACAGACAAACAATAGTACACACGACACAATATAGAAAACTAAAGAATAAGCAACACACGAATCCCACCAAAATTAGGGTTAGTCTCAGGTGCTCAGACTCATCAGAGCATTGAGGATCAAAATTCCTAAAAGCTTTGCTAAATACAGCTAAGGTAATCCATTCCTGATGTAGAAAAGCCTTAGTATTTGAAATATTCAAAAGTTTTGTAAACAGTTAATTTATAAATATGACCATAGCAATTAAACTTTTTGTCAGCACGGAAAATTGCTGACTCCTGGGCTGGTGATACATTATGACACATTTGCATATATAACATACACTTTGGATACATTTCAGGCTACAAACTGTAAAGGTTTTTTATCTGATATTTTTTTCTTTTCAACATCTTCTTTGATTGCGCAAAAACTAAACACTCACAACTCATCAAATGTTATAATATGTATATTTTGATAATACGAACCAAGATTTTTTGTTGTAAGCCATTGACCGTGATCATCATATCTTTCTTTACTTGGTATGTAGTATAGTTAACTAAAAGTACACCAAATTGATTTATGTCGTTAAACTGAAACTACAGAGCAGTCGACACTAAACACCTTTGTAAGTAATGAGGTGTCAATTGCGTTAGTAATATACTACAATGATTGGTCGGATTATATCTGCCTTCAGGATATTACCAATCATTAGGCTAATGGGTAACAAATGCACAGGATGCATACACATTTGCTTAGTCTCTTTTGGTGTTACCTATTCTGACATCGAACTCGGACTTTTTAACTGGGGTTTATTGTACATATTGCTATGTGTTATTTTCTACATTAGTTAGAGGTATAGGGGGAGGTTTGAGATCTCACAAAACATGTTTAACCCAGCCGGATGTTTACGCCTGTTCCAAGTCAGGACCATCTAGTAAGTTTTGTATGATGTTTTGGAGTTTAGTGTGGCCTCCATTATCACCAAACTAGTACACATTTTTTGTTTAAGGAACAGCTTAAGCAAGCCTTCAGGTGCGGGATTTTCTCGCTGTCTTGAAGACCCATTTATGACTTTTGCTTGTATTTTCTCTTTGGTCAGACATTCCAGACCAAAGACTTGAAAATAATAAAAACAGTTGAATTTGATAAAAAATACGCAAATCCAAATATTTAAAATATAATTAAGTATAAGTATCTTCACATTTGAAGTGCTGTATTTTAATATTTGAAAAGCTGTATTACACACAGGGACAAAAAAAAAGAATAGAAAAAGCCATATTGTATCAGCTATGTATGAGGGTATTTAAATATAAGTCTCTTGACTATTTCTAAATTCTTCGACGTAGAGTTATTGGTACTATTCAGATTCTAGCTGAAAATACATTGGTTCATTGATTAAGCATCTAATTAATTAAAAAAAATGACGCGGAAGATAGCAAAGACAAATTAATTTTATTGTTAAAGAAAGTCAGAACCATACAAAGTAATGACAACTACGAAAAGACAAATAACATTCGCCAATATACTCTATAATGTAGTACACTGAGCAACACAAAATTGATTGAGGGTTGACATCAGGTTCTCCAGAGAGATAATTAGATAACATTTCACATATGTGTCAACCACCATGTTACTTATTGCTAATTTCTACGTTACTTCTGCAAATTATTTGAAGCTATTTAAGAAAATGTGCGTTTTGAGAACCTTTAAGATGACATATCATATCTCCTAAATTTTATAAAGGCTTCATGTTGCCTTCTATATGTCATTTGTTTATTGTGTTTATTGGGTCGATGTCAAATCGAGGTAGAGCCAATTTATTGTTATGTTTATATCCACATTCAGTCAAGTTATGACTATTGGGAAAAAGGTCTCGAACGGTAAAACAACAGATCACACTACTATACTGATATCTAAAGATACAATCTATAAAATCTAGAATACAGTATCTAGGATGTTTATCGGTCAACCGATCTATGATGGTGATCATAAAACTTATGTATCGTTTATTGCAGTTGTTCATGTTTTATAACAATACAACGACGTCGATGATATTTGAATAATTAACCAAATAATGTATGAGATAAAAAAAGAAAACAGACTAAATAATTCACTTGAGATGATAACAAAATAGGTACATATGAAATATGGTAGAACTCAAAAAACGAAATCAATTAGTTCTGATGCATTTATTTAACTTACTTCTCTGAATCTACCTGTTGTACTTGTTTGGCTTTACAATCCTACATCAACTGAGAATGTTTTCCTAGAAAGATCGAATATTTCTAAGCGAACACAGAGTTTTCAAATTTTAACAGTTGAACGTTTTGTTCTAGCATATTAGTTTTGTTTTAAAATCCTTGCATTTCCTGTTTAATGCCATTATCAGCTTTATTTGATCCTGTTGTTCAGAGTTATTACATGTTTTTGATTAAAGTATTCTGTGCAGCTGCGCAACAACTGTTTCCAATTCATGTCTCGCCTTAGTTTCTTCTGCAACTAATTTTATAACTGATATGTAATGATCGTCGGTTATTTTTGTATTCGGTGTCGGTGTTTTGTAGTCGAGAAGAAATCCGTTGAAAAAAGGAACACAGAAAAAAACAATCCAGTAAAGATTTAAGACAGCCATGATTGCATGCGTATTCACCAAATGGGTTTGACAAAGTATTAAGAGCAATTTCTTTTGTCGTTTAAAATGGGTCTTAAAATTGTCTTATCATCACATTGTTATGTACAGTAACGACCTGATAATTCTAACCAAATCATTACATTATAGGGTTGATAGTATTTAAACAGGAAACCAATTATCTCTTAGACCTTCTTTGTGCAATTTGAGTTGACATGCATTTGGAAATATTGCATTTAACTGACAAGTTTAAATCTGTTAACCTTGCTAGATATTAAATATTTCACCCAAAAGGCTGAAAGGCTAAAAGGTAATAAGTAATGACTGTAACATGTATGCTTCATGCTTTTATTCTCAATTATATCCGTGTAATGCTAACGTACTAGATATCAATGGCATGCACACTTACAAAAATAAAAATGCAATAGAACATAAAGCTATCAAATAATGCTTCGAAAGACGCCATTACCCAGGAATGTAGATCACATATGCAGTGTATAGTAAGTCTACGTTTGCCATCGAGGGACATACACTGAACCGACAGTTGATTCGTACTTTAAGTATGACTTAAACATATCTGTCTTCTTTCAAGCATTCAATTTGTATATAGAGATAATCTCCATATTATACTAAATATATATTGTGAATAATGAATAATGAATCAATTAAAAAGTACAATACAACAATCATTTACTGAACATTTAAAATTATTTTTCTTGGAACTAACATAAAAAGAATCAAATCAATTCACAAAAAAAAAATACTATACAATACAACAGACTTCATCAACCGTTTACATCTATCAATAAATACGAACAACATTTGAGCCGAAATGCTTGATTTAAAACATACACTAAATGTTTTTGAGTTTGAACAAAACTCACTAAAGAAAACATTGTACACATACCTCCTTATTCTAATTGGGACCATATATCGTATAACAGAAACACATAATTCAATATTTCGTTTTATATGCATGGTTTGATTTTATTTGTTTTTATTTGTTTTTTTTTAATAAAAAACATCGCTAGGTATCAGACAATTTGTTTCTCAAAAACTTCAAGATGCTTGATTTCTAGATTTACATCATATTTATTACGTTTTTGAAGACGCGTTTTTCAACAAACATCTGCATATAAATGCGACTTACCGAATTATACTTATTTACTTGGTTTTTACTTAAACGATGGATGCCACAAGATTGAGACCATGCTTAGTTTAAGTGAGATTCGTGTAGGTCAGTCTGTAGTTTCGTGTACTGATGTTTGTGTTTTCGTCGTTTTTTCGTCTTATGTCATGCATGGCATTATCAGGTTGTGTTCGACTTATGAGATGGAGTATCGCTTTGTATCTTTCGCCTTTTTCGAGATAATGGAACGCTTTACAGTAAATCGTAAAGAAACAATTGAAAGATTAAATACATCTTCCCTTTAAATAGCGTATCTTTCTTTTAAATGATATTCCGGTTTTGCTAAAAAAAACTCTGGATCATCGTTTGGCTTGTATATGTTTCACTGAAAATGTTTCACTACGGAATAACCACCCTAGATGTCAAACATTTGAATACATTTTGTCATTTCTATGTTCGTTTTGGTCATAAATCGTTTCAACAGTTCTTACTTTCTTGAATTTCAAATATTTGGCTCTCAGCAGCCCAGATGACACTTAATCAAAAACATTGTTTCGGTCACATGAAATTTGCAACCAGTTGTTTTCATATTAGCAGGATCTATTATTTTACATGAATCGTATGTAAATTATCAGTCTCGGGAAACAACATAAGGATGTGCTTTCCGTTTAAAATAAGTTTTCTACAGGTACAGTCAAATCAAGAAACCAAATATTTGTATCTACTGAAGAATTAAGTAAAGGTTTCCAGTGGTTTGTAGTCTCTGAAATCTCTGACTTAATAATTTACCAATAATAAAAAATTATGATCAATGATACAAAAAAGTCACTACAGACACAGATATATTGAGCGAAAGAGACGGTGTCAAAGTAACATCAATAACTAAAAAAGAAAAATTAACTACAGATATAGGGAAATAAACGTCGACTCTTTTCACGTAATAATTTCTGTAAAGTTTCTCTGGTGAAACTGAAATACCTAAATCCAGGGCTAGACAGTTATTGCTTTTAACATTTGATTTTTTGAAAGAAAGTTAGTTTGGGCATATGTCGGCCGTCTTTTTAGAAAACTCCTGAATATTCAACGAAATAATATCATCAAGATAATGGTAAGTGTTGTTGATTTTATCAAGTAGTTGGCATTTAGAGTGGTCTTAGTAGCTATACATTCTTTGCAATTAACTGTGATTCATTAAAGTTGAGGAAGAAGTTTGCTCTTTAAAGCTCAAAATTATCTCCTTTCCTTATGCAAAAGGACACAACTATTTGACCTCTATTATGTCTATTCTTCCATATGAAATAGTATTCTGCGTTTTAAAGTTAAAGATATCTTGCACATATCTTGTTTAAAGAAAAGACACACAATTTCGTTTGTACAGAAATAAACAATCTGATTCAAACAAAGAGTTTACTGAAACTGATGATCATCATTATGTTAAAGGTATTTGTTTTTTTTTCATCCTGACTGCCGACATTTCTTTTTGGAATCATTTGTGCTTCTTCGTGTTCTAATTCGGTGGAATTAGTACTTGAGCTTCAATAGAAAAATTTCAGATCATAGTGCATTATTCTTTATCTTAACGTTCCGATACACAATTGATGATTTAAAGTATGGGACTAAGTTAACTTAATCTATCCCAAATGAACTTTTGGCGATATCAGTTTAGTACACACATGACACATGGGACTTTATATCAGAAAAAATTATAGCTAAATCTGTCGTTTTAAATTTTAAACCTGGTGCCTTTTGTTAGCTATTATTCGTGTGTTTCTTTGTCAATATGTTCTCCTATTTATTTGTATTGTAGTCCTGTTTTGTTATGTTATATTGTCATCTTAATGTTATATGTAATATTGTCATTAAAGCGGGAGGTTTTGCCAGCCACAAAACCAGGTTCAACCCACCATTTTTGTCCTGTACCAAGTCAGGAATATGACCTTTGTTATATTATAGTTCGTTCTGTGTGTGTTACATGTTAACGTTGTGTTTCTGTTGTGTCGTTTGTTTCCTCTTATATTTGAGTGTGAATTCAAATTACTATAAGACTTGTCTCGGTAATTTTCTATCCCAAACTCATGTATTTAATTTTGAAGTTATATTTGTTATTCTCATCGGATTTTGTCTAACACTTCATTTCTGTGTGTGTTACATTTTAATGTTGTGTCGTTGTTCTCCTCTTGAATTGTTTCCCTTAGGTTTAGTTTGTAACCCGGATTTGTTTTTTTCTATCGATTTATGAGTTTCGAACAGCGGTATACTACTGTTGCCTTTATTTAATTCCGAATTATTAAAAGGAAATCATTCAATTTGTAAAAGATATGTATGCTGCACAAGTAAAGAAACTATTAAAACAAAATAAAGCATGTCTATTAATTCTAATGCACTTTTTATTTCTTAAAAAAGATATTCATAAGATATTCAATAACAGTTATTACAATCAATTATGATATCCAAAAATATTTTTTTCTTGAATTTATAATTCATTTTGAACAAACAACACATGTAAGGGGATGATCCTGTTTGTATGGTGGACATTTAAGTGATCCACATTTAGCTACAACGTCATAAAAAAGTTTACTGTTGCTGTTCCATGATGAACCACCACTGACATATTCGGGTTGTATATCAATACAGACATAGGATCCAGCGGCATCATGATCATATTCATTTGAAGCCAGATATCCATAGTATTCAATGTTCCATCCTGTATAGCACCTGTTCTTCCCTGGTATCATTATAACACTGGAGGCCTGCTTCACTCTACAGACAGCACAGGGTACGTCCTGATATTCACTATTGGCAGCAAAGGTATCACTATTAAATTCTGCTCCATACATATGACCATAGCCACGACCACTAGTTTTGACAAAGTCAGGATCTTTTGGTAGACAGACTGGTTCTGCTGCTGATCCTGACTCCCCCCACTTTCCACCTCCTGCATAACCTAATCAAAAATATACATTTACCTGGTACAATATGTCATTAGTAATGTCTATAATATGTACATTTTCAAACAGATAAATTAATTTCGCACCGATCAATGTAAGATAACTTTATTTAGTTTCAATGTTGACATGGGCTGGCTTAATCATACCAAATTGGGATACTCAATCCTTTTTCACACGAAAAACATATAAAAAAGTAAAATAACAAAACTTGCGAACTTTAAGTAATATTCAAATCGGAAATTTTTATTAGTTAAACTAAATACGGCAATTACGAAGAGGAACAGTTATTACATTGAATAGAACTTCACAATTGTATGAAGTACTTATATGGAAACAACTTGTGTATGTTTGTGCGTGTGTGTTTCTCGGTTTTATTTAAAATATTAATGTATTCTCAAAATTTTAATGAATAGTAAAATAAAACATGTGTCATACGCATGAACATTATTTTGTTACTTTAGTTCAATAGCACCATTAGCGCATTAAAAATCAACTATCAACAAATGCTTTAATCAAACAATTCCGCTTTTTGATATACTAGTACTCAAATTGTTTTTTTTTTTAATTTGATACGCGAAATGACAATGTAAGTGCATATGTAATGCGTGTAACATGAACTACCTGAGTAAACTAGCTCCGTTCTGTTATTAGGACACTGCTTCCTGGACCATCGCACATATGTCCTACCACGGGCTATAATTCATAATATGTTTCTGAATGAGTACGTTAATGATTATAAAACATTTACATTTGAATCTGTTCAACAATAACTGAAATTGAGTAATTATTTCTTTTATTATTTTAACGCCACTTTCAGCCATTTGGCTATATCATAGCGGCCAATATTTACTGCTGGAGAAATCCGATATCTTCCTCTTGTATCCAATACAGGTAAGTAATCCCATCTTGTAGTGATTTTCTGTAATCATGTTTTTGTACTAGCATATATTGCACAAACATGAGTTTTTGATTTGTTAGTTTAGATTAGGCATGCACGTTTGGTGAATTAAGAAAGCAATGGGACAACTGTGATTTTATTATAATTCAGGCATTGTACTTCCGAAATTTACCCAAAAAGAACTTACTTTAACTTAATCTAACATAAACAGCTGCAGCAGTTGTCCTTTTCTAGATTTAGACATTTCAATTTCAAACGATAAACTTCATACTAAAATTTACGACAACAGAGACGATTTTTCATTCCTATTGTTTAATTTGTTTTTTTAGACGGCGATGTACCTTTGGCTCCATCAAACGGTGTTTATATATCCGAACTCGTTCTGTTTTCCCGTGGGTGTTCTGATGGCATAGATATTCACGAGCG
Source organism: Mytilus edulis (assembly GCF_963676685.1). Classification (NCBI taxonomy): domain Eukaryota; kingdom Metazoa; phylum Mollusca; class Bivalvia; order Mytilida; family Mytilidae; genus Mytilus; species Mytilus edulis. The sequence continues at coordinate 63,751,926 of NC_092354.1, read as the reverse complement.
TAACCAATGCATCACTGGGAAATTGTTGTGTCAGGGATTTTGATACCATAAATTACTTTAACCTTTACTTAATTCGTTCATAGATACAAAGATTTGATTATTAAATTTGGCTGTACTTGTAGAAAACTTATTAAAATGGTATTTTACATACTTAATGTTATGGTAATACATGTATTGTCTTTAAAGCGATGATCTGTGAAAACTTATCGAACCTTTAAACAAACTTATAAGTAGGAGTTATCGTACCAATATTGTAAATAGATCTCTGAATATAGTTTACATTGACACTAAAATGGATTTTGTCATAAGCAAATTAAAAAATAATTGAATTGTATCTTCTTTTTAGGCGGAATGTATAGAGACTGAGACACGTTAATTTTCATCTCTATAAGAATCGCTCCACACTATCCTACTACCTGTCGATACATTTATTTTTGGCATTGCACAAGTCATGTCTTCTCTGACTTTTCACGACATTAAAATACTAAATCCCTGGGATGTGTTTTAGTTGATTTTAGTCTCCGATGCATGATTTGTTTTATCATTAATTGATTTTGGCTTTTAACTAGCTGTCAGTAACTGCGGTTACTCTCAAATCGTATTTTCTTGTTACTTCGACCTGTTGATACTGTTTATAATGCTTTTTTGTTAGTTTATATTAATATGGATCTTGTCTATATACCAGTTTGGATTATTTGGAATATCTTCTAATTTTCACTTACTACATTTGTATAAACTTCAAGTGATAATTTTCGAAGGGTTAAATATGGCGCAGTGGTGTCTTGCAATGGCTTTGTTATTGGACTTGTTTGTTTGCTCTTTGGGCTTGAATTTTTGTCCCTAATATTTTATTAACTGGGCATTTGCATTCATATATCGCAGATCAAATTTATTCGTTCATAGTGTATTCATTTACGTTTTTTGATTGAGCAAAGCCTGCCAATTGATATTTATCGTGTGTTTTTCTATGTTGTGATGTTATGCTATTGTTTCAGAAAAAGGGAGAATGTTGGTACCATGAAAACGTTTAATCCCGCTGCAAATGTTTGCACCAGTCCTAAGTCAGGAATCTGATGTACAGTAGTTGTCGTTTGATTATGTAATTTATACGTGTTTCTCGTTTTTCGTTTTTTATATATAGATTAGACCGTTTATTTTCCCTTTTGAATGGTTTTACACTAGTAATTTTGAGGCCCTTTATAACTTGTTGTTCTGTGTGAGCCAAGGCACCATGTTGAAGGCCGTACATTGACCTATAATGGGTCACTTTGATACATTGTTATTTGGATGGAGAGTTGTCTCATTAGCACTCACACCACATGCTCCTGTATCTATTGTTCATTGTTTCATTATATCATAAGGATTAATGTATAATAAAAACTAAGGAAAGAAATATACAAAACTAAATTTTCGTCTGCTTTTTTTTTTAAAATATGAATAGAAAACAAAAAGATACAAACCTATATAGTCGTCTGCTATTTTTTGAATATGAACAGAAAACAAAAAGATACAAACCTAAATTGTCGTCTGCCAATTTTTGTTGCAAACGATTTATTTTACTATCCATTTGTTTCTTTACTTGGTTGCTTGTTTGGTTAGCTGAAATGAACAATTGATATTATGTATTCTTTATTTCATTAATAGAACAATTCAAATACAGGCAACCATAGTATACCGGTGTTCAAAAATCATAAATCATATGAGAGAAAACAAATCCGGTAAAAAGTGTCCGTTTTGGAAGTGATATGGTGTTGTTTGGCTATCGCATGATTAAATTCATGCATTTGAAAAAAACGCATAAAGTTACTTATATCAGAAACAACTGAGGAGGATTGCGATAAGTCAGTTGTAAGGAGGTCTCAATTTATTGATCAATCTTATATGGCAGTAGAAGTAAATTCAACGCTTTAACTTTCAAGTCCTCAATCTAAAGATATTAAGCGCAAAAGATAAAATCTGGAAAAAAAAATTGCATCTGTATTTAATCGAACGTACCAGAAGACAACATTACATTATTAGGTTGTAAGAGGACATTCTCGGATATGTTTAACATGCACATCACAGAACAAGGTGTACTTTAACTACTTTATGCCACACATCCACATAGAAGACTAATGCATAAAGTACATTACCATTGAATACTGGGTATTGTTTATAGCTGTAAGTTGAGATTTTCTTAACGAAAGAAAAAAGTGAAATTACAACTCCGAGGAAAATCAAAAAGGAAAGTCCCTAATAAAATGGCATCATCAAAAACTCAAACACATCAAATTTAAACGATAGGATAATAACTGTCATATTCCTGACTTATATTAGTACAGGCATTTTCTTATGAAGAAAACAGTGGATGAAAGCTGGTCCTTAACGCTAGCTTAAACTATTACTTCTGTGACAGTTGCATCAACTTCCATTATATTAACAAAACAAATAGACATGATAGGGAAAACTGTCAAAAGTAGTTGTACAGCAGTTTTCAATGTATGTTATAATCTTAATAGCAATAAAAACAAACAAGTATCTCATATTTTGTTTATAACAATGTAAAACATTTATCTAAACTATCAAAAATGTGACATAAACAGTTTACAGAACAAAGAGTTAATAATGTGTAGATTCGTTTCGTGTGTACTAAAGTCTAGTCTCCAACCTATTAAATATCGAGTTGACCTCATATGGCCATATACATGATATAAGCGATGTAAACATAAATATACTAATTATTATATATAAATAGATTAAACTAACACGTGCAGTTGGATTTTTATCTTAGCTACACATACATTCACTTGTTGATATTAAAAAAAGTTGCTTATAAAAGTTAATACGTCCACCTTATAACTTTTTTTATTTCTTGTGACCTATTTCAATTTAAAAACAATGATGAAGTTTAAATCATCACTTTTTAAATTTTAATACGAAAGCCATCATGAGTTGGTTGACCAACTATTTACGGGCTTTGTAATATAATGAGCAACACGATGGGCGCCACACGTGGAGCAGGATTAAAATTTGCTCAACCTGCCGAATCATCTAAAATCATTTTCAGATTTTAGTGGGTTGGGTGGTTTTTTTTTACATGTTTGCCTATTGTATCTTTTTTGTTCACGTATCGTAATCAATATCATGGAATTTAACAATACTGTCATACAAGTGAGAGGTTCAGCTCTTTAAACCAGGTTCAGTCAATTATTTTTTAACACTTTGAAAATGACTGTAACAAGTCAGGAATATGACAAGTGTCGTCCATTCGTTTGATGTGTTTATTCATTTGATTTTGCCATTTGGTTAAGGAATTAATTCCCGTTTTGAATTTTCCTCAGAGTTTAGTATTTTTGTGATTTAATTTTTTGAAAGAAGGCTTTTAGAATGTGAGAAAAAAATATAAGAAGATGTGGAATGAGTGTCAATGAGACAACTCTCCATTCAAATTACAAATTATAAAAGTAAACCATTCTAGTAGTGATTTAACCGAAATGAACTGTAGGATAGAAAAATAAATCTACGTCATTTGAGACTCGTCATTTTTACTCGATTCAAATCCTACCATTGGCCTTGTGAATAATAGGGCCTTCAAAAGGATTGTCCTGAGACAAGCACATTTTTATTTAAATTATAATGTTCTATAAGCAGTTAAAATAATTTCATGTTTAAAGCGGTGTCAAATTTTTAATTCAATTTTACTTTTATAAAAAAGGGCTAAAAAAACAATGGTGGTCTGTGGCCAAAATTGATTTCCTCAGGTTAAATAAGTAGTTGATTGTTATGCGCATTTAAGGTGGTACCCAACACTTTCACTAAAATTAATTTTGCTCGTTTAAGTTTAATTTTGTCAAAGTATTTACTTTGACCCTTTAACAAAAATATAAAAATTTCAAAAATTTTGAACCAACCGTTTTGTCAGAAAAATTACTCTGGTTATATACATGTAGCAGTTTGACAAACACCAATTTTGATCATTGAGAAGCTTAATATTCCCTTTACAACACAACGTAATTAAAACGTTAAGCTGACTTTACAGAGTTATCTCCCTGTAGTGTTAGGTACCACCTTAATCGTTCATTAAATCGTTTCTATGATTTATTTGAGAAGAACCAAAAACGGAAATACCAGAAAATTATTAAGAACTCGTAACTTGAAAACTATTACGATGCAACTTAACGGAGAAATAAGAGCGATCTACGAACAACCCGAGGGAGCTTTGATTAACACTCTTTGAACGATCTTAGGATTATCTTATCTTCCCCTTTATTAAATACTTACGACCTCTCTTAATACAATTTCTTGTTACCGGCCCCTTAATTTTTATTCGAAATTTGAACTATCCTGTGTTGAAATATTTACAAATTACAGTGAGTGTCATTCGGATACAATTAGTCGTATGAGAAAGAGCATCACTATCTTCGAGTGCTTGAACTACTAATACCTCTTTGGTGTTTGATTACTAAGTATGTTGAAAAACAAGTTTCCGTGCCCACGACAATGGAGTTGACTTACCTATTTTTAGATTTTGTATGACCTCTTTGAACGAGTCATTATTCTGTTTGGACAGTTTTGTAACATCAAGAGTAAGATCCGATCGAAATGCTAAGGTTTGATTGTAGAGAGCTAGAAAGTCCTGTCCTCTTGCAGCTTGATTCGAAGTCAAAGAATGAACTTGTCGCTTCAAAGTTTCTGTATCTGTTTGTAAAGCACGCATATCTTGTAGCTGATCTATAGATTTCAATTGTTTTAAAGCCGATAGTTCATTAAGTATTCCGACGGTTTTGTTTTCATGCACTAATAATTTTTGAAGCAATTGATATTGGTTTGCCTGTATCTCAGAATTATTTCTTTCTAGCAACAAGTATTTCTGACGAATGTCTAAATAACCTTTGCTATTAACAGCGTTTTCAGATTTTACTTGTTGATACTTTTGCTCAAGCAAGTCGGTCTTATTTTCCATATTTTGTAATTTACTTTTTAAATCCTTAATAAGATTGGCTTGATCTTGAAAAGCAGCAATATTAGACGTTTTTGCGACAAGGTCTCTGTGTAACTGTGTCACAGCAACTTCTAGATTTTGCCTGGCTTTTGTTTCCTCACCAAGTAATTCTATGACTGCTAAATAATGTCTATCAGACATTACGGTATTTGGAGATGGTGTTTTGTCATCCAATAGAAAAGCACATAAATATTGAATAGAAAATGTAAAAATTAAAAGACGACATAAGCTCGCCATGACTTTACCTGTATTGTTTCAAATATGAAATGACCTTTTATTTCTTTCTAAATGTTATTTGTGTCACCAATTGATAGTGTTGTGTAGCAACATCACATTTAATTACATTTTAAAATGTAAGTTAAACTTATCTGAATAAATTCATATATAGAAAATTAAGTACTACAGATAACCTCTGTATTATCTATTTTGTACAATTTTGATACAGGAAATTATGTCTCGAAGACGAGTAGTTTAACCTTTCATGAACTATCGATTATTTATATAAGTCGTACAATGTGTGCATAACGATAAAAAACACGTCAAAAGTACAGTGGTCCATATAAGTTGTTCAAGTAGGACCCAACACAAACTTTGTAATTCTTTTTCTCACACGTGTACTTACCTTTGATTAACCAAAGATATAATGAGAAAGGGGAAGTATGAAATGGAAACGCTTGATTAAATTCTTGTATATCAATAACCACAATGATCACGTTGAAATACCATAAATTGCGATATCTCTGCTTATTGCATCATTTTTACAATATATTTAGACATGAATCAATGAAGCCGAAAACTTAAATATTTCGTTAGATAATAACGTTTACATATTTTTGTCTATAGCCTGTGTTCCGTGTGAAGAATGTTTAAAATTTGTCATTCATGCACCTCTTAGAAGCTATTTAACTTATAGTTCTAAAAAGTCTTTATTGAAAGAAAGCGTTTAGAAGGTTTTTAACGACCGGTATGATATGTTGTTGTCTATTGTCATGGTTTTCAATGTAAGTAGTAATATATCTCTATGTAAATTTGTCTGAAATCTATTATTTGGAGTGTATCTAACATCTATCAAAATTTGATTTCTTTTATAACTAAAATGTTCCTGATCCTCAAACTTAAAGTTAACTATCACGATGATTATTTGCACCAGACAATGTTTCACGTATCTGGTTACATAGCTTCGATGATTGCTTCCTTCATACCTCGCATGTTAAACACGGTGTTTATCATATAGCAGAAAAAAACACGTTTAAATATAATGAAAAATGTCAAAATCAATTGCAAACAAAAGTTTAACAATGTGTCGACACAGAAATTAATAACTATAAGCCACCGTACAGCCTTCACAATGAGTAAGAATCATACCGCGTTTTCAACTATAAAAGGCCAAGGAATGACAAATGTTAAACAATTCAAACGTCCTGACTTGTGTACAAAATGATTAACACAAAACATACGATATACAACAACAAACGACAAACACCAATTACAGATTATTGATTTGGAAAAGCACACATAGAATGTTTGAAATTAGCAAATAAGTATATGTTAGTGGTGTAAACATCGATCAGAATTTTTATCTTTTTTAACTTAAGTATTCTTTATCTTAACACCTTAAGAACACGTTTATTTGAACATGTCAATGTAATTTAGTTACATAACTATTTTGTATGACTCCATCATATCAAAATGACCAGTAAGACACGATTTAGAAAGAAATGATTGCACTTCGAGTATATACTTATATTTCTACAATTAAGCATATCTAACTACAAAGAAAGTACGTTGCTATATTACAACCTTATATATTACGGATTACAAATGTGTCGAGGTTTGTGATTGGATAACAACACAGAGATGTCAGTATATATTCAGGAAACTGCCGGGGTATATACGACGTTTTAATCCCCAATTGGAACCTCAAAAACGTCATCACAACACCGGTTACTATGTGACGTAGTCAAAAGCTATCAGACTGTCAGAGGCTCACAGAGGGAAAATAATAACGTGCTTCAGTCAATAATACATTTTTGATACAAAATCACGCAATTAACACTTTTAATACTTAAATTTCATGTTAAAAGTGTTATTATAAATTATTACATACACGATACAATTATGTTCACAGCAAATTAGAAAATCCTACACGTATGCCGAACATATCAGGGTGGGTTTTTCAACTTATATATGTGTTGTCAACAAATACCTGCACTGTAAAATAATATACAGTCAAGGGTAATCCGTAATATATGTGTAATTCAGGTCTCAGAAAGGGTATATACTGTGACATTCCCGGCTTATGGCTTTTATCCACTTCGCCTCCGGCTCAGGGGATATAAACTCTAAGCCGGGAATGTCACAGTATATACCCTGTCTGAGACCTGAATAACATATAATGACATGAATATTCAATGCATTTTAAATGTAAATGTTCATATAAAAATCTAAAACGTCAATTGTAAACATTTGATATAGATATTAAGGAAAGACATTATATTATTTGTTAAATTATTATGCGTGAAGCATGTTAAGCTCAGTGAAATCTTTATCCTTGTAAATGATGTATATCAAGCAAATGGTATCACGACACAGCTATTCATACATTTCATATGTAATTTATAACTTTCACGTAATGTCCACAAGTCATAATTCTGGTTCTTACTATAATATATGTTATACCTTAAGTTTAGAATGTTGACTTGGAATATCTCAAGCAAACACAATATGGAATGGGGGAATGCCCATGCGTCTTCTGTTAATTACCGAAAAAGAGTAATTTTGAAACGTATATTCGAATCTGTATTTAGGCACATTTCACATAATTACATGTATGTGTATCAGACAGTATATTGGAGTCCTGCTACAGGTTTTTTGTTTTATTTTGTTTGTTTTCAAGTCTATTTTCTATTTGGTCTTTCATGATCTTGCCTTGCATTACAGTTATCGTATTCCTATTTTCTATTTGTATGCTTAAGATAAAAAAAATCAGCTACTTTATATATTTATTAAAGCAACTAAATGTACGATATCTTTTTGATTATACACAGTTTTGATTTATAAGAAAAAAATATATGGTCAGACAGAAAATAATAACATTATTTCAAACAAAATTTCATTTTAATTGTCTATTGATGTTATATTTGTTATTCTCGTGGGATTTTGTCTGATGTTTGGTCCGTTTCTGTGTGTGTTACATTTCAGTGTTGTGTTGTTGTTCTCCTCTTATATTTAATATATTTAATGCATTTCCCTCGGTTTTAGTTTGTTACCCCGATTTTGTTTTTTGTCTATGGATTTATGAGTTTTGAACAGCAGTATACTACTGTTGCCTTTATTTTTCTAATCATGGTTAGATAAAAAAATCTATTCTTTGTTTAGAAATTTATCTGTGATAGTATAAACGTCACAATTATACGTTACAGATTGACGTTGATTCATTCATGTAACGAGCAGTAGGTATTTTGTTTGTGATGTTCCGTTGTGCTGTCGTGAATTCATGTCAGGTGTTCATGAACATTATACGGTTTTCATGTTGTTATGTACTTTTATCTCATTTTCTATGCTGAGCGTTCTTTCTTTCTTTCATTTGTTTGTTATGTATCACTGAAACGTAGTGTTGTCAATAAAGCTTTATGTGTCACATTGCTTGTTAGCGAGAGATTAAGTTAGCCATACAACAAGATTCCTTAATTTCAACTTTAATTGTACTTCTCTTCGGGGCGTCTTGATTGACAAATAAAAGTTGTTGTTGTTTAAAATGTATAGACGTCCGGAAGGAATGTGATTATTCTCATTGATGAAGGCAATGCGGCTGCATTGAATTGCTTACACGAAATTCTTTTGAATTTTGGGAAATATTGGTCTCATTGTTTTATCATACCATATACAATATTTTCATTCCGTGACGCATTTCAATTCAAATTAACAAACAAGCCATCGAAAAATTAAGACCTAGATGTGTAAAAATACATCTCAACTGTATGTGAATGATCGTTTATTAGCAAAAATAACTTTTATTTTGAACAAACAACACATGTTAATGGATAGTCCTGTTTGTAGGGTGGACAACGCAGTGATCCACATTTAGCTACAACATCAAAAAACAGTTTACTGTTGCTATTCCACGATGAGCCACCAGTGACGTATTCAGGTTGGATATCAATACAAACATAGGATCCAGCGGCAACAGCATTGTGGTAATTTGAAGCCAGGTATCCATAGTACTCAATGTTCCATCCTGTATAACACCTGTTCTTTCCTGGTATCATTATAACACTGGATGCCTGTTTCACTCTGCATACAGCACATGGTATGTCCTGAAACTGGCTACTTGAAGGAAACACGTTAGTATTACTATAGAATTCTGCTCCACACATATGCCCATGTTGACCACTACTAGTTCTTACAAAGTCAGGATCTGGTGGTAGACAAACTGGTTCTGCCGGTGACCCTCTTTCATCATAATGTCCCCCTCCAGTATAACCTTTACACAAATGTGAAAATATAAGTTTTATTTACCATCGAGAACAGTATATTTGCATATCATCAAAGAGGTGCAATTAACCAA